>NC_073302.1:311478659-311706159 GCF_027595985.1 Sorex araneus | reverse complement strand
TATTTATCCTCTAGTGTAGCCAGACAAATACCACTGACTGACAGCTAACTTTCTTACATTTATTTCTGTTGATGGATGGATGAATGAAGATTCATAGATATGTAATAAAAATATGTAGAAGAGAGCTCAAAAGTTGTATTTCATACTTTGTATGTGGGAGATGTGGTTTTTAATCCCCAGTAATACCTGGTCTCCTGAACCTAAGGGAGTAACCTCTGAGAACCATCTAGTGTGGCCACAAAACATATACTTGAAAAAAATGTTAAAATGAAAAAGAATTTTAAGCAACTGAATCATCTTAAAAATATGTCGTTCCTGGACTTGGTACTGTGCATGGATGGAACTGTAATTATCAGAAGAGCTCTCTGCTACCATCATCTGCCCATAACTGGTAATGTTTATTTCTGGTCTTTCATAAAAATTTAGAAACTTAGCCTGATAAAACAGAACACAATCAGTCTCATTTCTTTAAAGGCACTTAGGAAAATCTTTCTCATTTAACTCATTGCTTTATGTTAGTAACTTCCTCAAATGTACAGAAATAAACTTATCAAATATATATGTGTATATATATATATAAGTATATATATATATACTTATCTAATGGTATACAGTTGGTTTCCTGCCCCTGCTCCTGGCTGTCTTCACCAGGGCCAGTTGGAAGGAGGCAGGTTGAGTTTCCCTCCCTGCCCTGAGCAGAGCCCCTGTAGCCGAACACCTTTGGAACCCAGCCACATCCAGATCCCCCTTTTTCCAGTAGCTAGGAAGTCATACCCACAAACTGCCCCTCCCCCCTGCCAACCCCTCCGTGTCCTGTAATCCCATCAAAGGCTAAGATCCAGAGACTATAAAACAAAGCTCCTGGAAGACCTCTTATTGTCTAGTTCTCCCTCTAGGAGAACCCGGCAAGCTACCGAGTGTATCCTGCCCACACAGCAGAGCCTGGCAAGCTCCCTGTGGCATATTTGATATGCCAAAAACAGTAACAATGATGGGTCTCATTTCCTTGACCCTGAAAGAGCCTCTAGTGTGGCAGCATTGGGAAGGATGAGTAAGGAGAGGCCGCTAAAATCTCAGGGCTAGGATGAACGAAGACATTACTAGCACCTGCTAGAGCAAATCGGTGAACAACGGGATGACAGTGGTGACAGTGATGATGATGACACATTTGGTTTACGATATTTGGAATTATATTACAGAATAACAATGACTAGAAAGACTGGGGGAAAAAGACTCTGATTTTCAATGCAGTTCATTTCTCATTCTTGTCTTTGTTAAACCTGAGTTTGAAGGTGGTAAATCATGACATTCATACCTTCTATGTTAATCATGATCTCCAAGGAGCTTCCTTTCACACCAAAAATAGAGCTTCTGAGAGTATAGTTTCTTTGTACCCAGACACAAAAGATACCAATGGGTTAGACCCTCACAGTTTGGTTTAGTTTTTATTAATCAAACCATTAATCAAGACCATTAATCAAATCCAAAAAAAGACCATTCTATGGAACATATCATCTACCTTAAATTCCTCTTTCACTTCAAAAAGATGTATTGCCCTCTTGAATAACCAGGATCTCAATGAAGACAACTCAATACCTATTCCCAAGTAAAGAGTAACAGGCATCTGGACTCAAAGCATATGAGGTTTAATTGAGGTTGGGAGTAAAGGAGATAAACTGTTCTTATTTCTCTGTGGAGAGCCTAAAGCCCAAAGCACAGTTAACTTCTGTGCCTTTGAATTCTCCTGCATAGACAGATGTCTGTATATAGGGTTCTAAAGGGAAAGAGGGAAGAAAAGGGAAGAGAAAGAGAAAGAATGAGACAGAGGAGAGGAGAGGAGAGGAGAGGAGAGGAGAGGAGAGGAGAGGAGAGGAGAGGAGAGGAGAGGAGAGGAGAGGAGAGGAGAGGAGAGGAGAGGAGAGGAGAGGAGAGGAGAGGAGAGGAGAGGAGAGGAGAGGAGAGGAGAGGAGAGGAGAGGAGAGGAGAGGAGAGGAGAGGAGAGGAGAGGAGAGGAGAGGAGAGGAGGAAGAAAGAAATCAAGTGGCAGTCTGAATGTAGATTGCCATGTATATGAATTCTGGACTTTTGGAAAAATAGAGAAAAATTGATGCATACCATTAAAAACATGGTCTTTTATACCAACATCTCAAGATTAAAATAATCAGCTTATTTATACTACAGAATGAGACTTTAAGTTTGGTGACTTTTTTCCATTCTTGGCCATCCACAGATCACATCTTGGGAACCAGAACTTAAACAAACAAACAAACAAAATCATGTTCACCCAAAATGAAACAAAACCCCTAAATTGAATGTGATGTTCATGAGTCCACTTGAATCTTTTAACAAAAAATAGGCACTCAAACAACACACAAAATACTGAGAGCTAATCCCATCTTTATAGCTACTCTTTTACCGCGACTCTAATGTTAGGATACATATTGCCCAAATTAATTATTCTTATATGTACCTCTAGAGTAAATTATCCGTCCTTCCATCTGAAACTTTGCCTTATATGTGCCGCTCTTTTTTCAAAAATCCCAAACTAGACATAAACTCAGGCAAAAAAACCAGGTATATGGATAAACATAATAATTGATGAATAGATAGAAAGGTAAGCAAAAAGTCCTTATTGTGATAAAAATCATAAAATCATTTGTGTTCTCTCAGTGAGTTCTGCTACCTACTGCATTCCTCTGTCAGCTGGTAAGATCGAACTGAGTTACGAACTGAAGATGTTGAATTTTTCAGTACTATTAGCAGAAGTTAGGACTCAAAACACTTACCCTCAGACAGATCTCTGGAAGATGACAATTTTAATCATGTAGACTTCAAATGTATCCTTTAAAGTTCTTTTCTGATGTGATATAGTAGGTAAAGATTCTGAGATGCCAAATATCTCATGGTAAGGAAAGGTAAGGAAAGTAATTCTAAGAAAATACTCAAAGGAATCAAGGCAGAATCTGCCTCCATAAAACTATTATAGATTACTAATAACTTGGCTCAGTGAATGCCCAGGAAGCAACCCATGGTGTTTTATTTGGCATTTAGTGAATAAAAAATACTTTGGATTTCCTCTAAAGGATAGTAAAATTCCTGCTCAATGGGCCCTCTGCAACACTTGAGTATTCTTTCGCCAAATTAGATAAAATATTCTTAGAAACTCTATCATTTGCATCTATATATTCAATAAGTGTTTTCCCCACCCTCTTCTCTAAGAACATGTCCACCTGGATCTTTGTTACTGAAGCACATCAGAATCTGCCAATGGCTCATTTCCAGATGGCCCAGAAAGACTTCCTCTCCGGCTGCAAGTAAGGAGTCAAGCAAAGCAAAGCTGGGAGAAAAGTCATTTTGGAATGTAATAGAAATTACAAAGGGATTTCAAGAGAGCCAGGGATTCAGGCCAAATCATAATTGCATTTTTTCCCCTTCTTCCATGGTCCCATTTCAAAGGATTCCTCTTAACTTCCCTCTTCTATCCTTGACACAGTGTCAAGGGCAGAATTTCTATCCCTCTCGGAATGGTGTGGAGACTATGCATTCACTGGCATAGTGTCTTGGAAATCCCTCACTCTTCATAAAACAGGAATAAATAAAACAGGAGATCCTGTTTTATTTCCACTAATACATATCTTTTAATTCTTGTTAATTTAATTATTCTCTCAAAAATAGGTAGGAGCTAGAGAGAGATTACAGGGGCTAAGGCATTGAATTGCATGTGGCTGATCATGGTTTGATTCCCAGTACCATGTATGGTCTCATAAGCATTGCCAAGGGTGATCCCTGAGCACAAAGCCAGGAGTAAGCCCTAAGCACAGATATGGTACACCCAAAATAAAAATATTCATTAAAAATTAATGTTTACAATGTTTTTATCTGCCACCTAATAATAGACTTTTTTGCTTAATATATTTTTTCCTCAGCCACAGTTTTCAGACCAAAAAAAGTGGTTTTACATTGATCACAGTAAAATTTCACAGCTTTGGCAAGAAAAAAAAATCAGTGATTTGGAACTTTGTCGTAAGATTTTAAAACACATAAGTTTCAGGTCTAGTCCAACAAACAGCACTCTGTCTCAAACTTACAGCAGTTATTGGAGCATAACATTCTTGGGGTTGCTTTGGGTGTTTTCTGTAAGTTTTGCTTTCTAAATGTCTTTTTATTTGATCCCCAAAGTGAAGTTTGGAGATTTAATGGCTAACAAATAATATGCACATTTCTACATACATCCATACATGCATGCACGCACACACAGACGCACACACACACATACACACCAACTGTTTTATAAATTTTATTTTTCTGTTTTTAGTCTACCCTACTCTAAGATGCTATGTCAAAGGAAATCTTTTCAAATATCTTTGTCATAGGGGCAGCAAAGAAACCTTTTCACCATATGTAAGTAATATCAAGACTTCCCCAGAGAGGCTTTTGAGCCACAGTTATAAACTTTCCCCGTGTCTTTTCAAAGTTACCTTTTCTTTTCATAGGATGTGCCATTACTCTGGATCTATGCACTCCGACTCCCTCCCCATGCACACACACCCCTCCAACCAAAGGTGTTATTTTCTCTCATTTTTTTTGTCTACATTTAATACAAAAAGTAAAATTATCAAGACTGGTTATGGTTCTTAAAAACTTGCCTGAAATTACCTAAACATATGATCATGTAGGTTAATTGGAGAGATAATTCAAGAAAAAAGGAAAAAATTCCCAGTTATAAAAAGATTTTTTACCATGTTGAATGGTTGATATTAATTAGCATGAATGTTAATTGCTTCTATTTAGATAAGTAATCTGTATGAAGTATGGGCTGGAGACATAGCACGGTGGGCAGAATGCTTGCCTTGCACCCAGGCATTCCCGGTTCCATCCCCAGCACCCTATACGGTATCCCTAGCACCATCAGGAGTGATTCCCAAGCTCAGAGCCAGAAGTAAGCTATAAGTACAGCAGGATATAGTCCCAAGTCAAAAAATACAAGTAAGTAAATATGTGTGAAATAGATTTATAGATTTTAAAAAATACTTTGAGATACCTATGGTATATATCAAAAAGTTGAGATAGATTTTAAATAAATCACCATGTAGAGCATCCTTAGAAAAGAATTAAAAAGAACTTCTGACACTCATTTGTTTTGTTCGCAATAGACTAGCTCACAAGCATCATGATTATGCTGTTTTATTAAATAAGTAATAAATAGCTGATATTATCCTGGGCACAAATATACTACCACGCATATATTCAGAGCCTGGCAACCTACCCATGGCATACTCAATATGCCAAAAACAGTAACAATGATGGTCCTCATTCCCCTGATCCTGAAAGAGCCCCTAATACACCATCGGGCTACACTATCACGCAACAGGGACGAATGGAGATGTACTGGCACCCGCTCAAGCAGATTGATGAAAAATGGGATGACAGTGATACAGTGATACACATCTTGCCATCACAGAAGATTGAATATAGTTCCATGCATATATGCATATATATGTGTACATATACACAAATACATGCACATATACATGTATAAATATACAAATATACACATGCATATACATATATACTTCCTTTTATATACACATATGTACACATCTTACCATTGTAGAAGATTGAATACTGAGTATCAAATGTTAGTATTACTTTAAAGATTATTAAAGAAGCCAAACAATTTTCTCTCCAAGTAACATTCTGGGAATACAAACTGGTATCATATTAAAGAAATTACATGCTAACATGAGACCTTCTTCCATTTTTGGGCACTTTATTTTATTTATTTATTTTTATTGAATCACTAAGTTACACAGTTACAAAGTTGTTCCTCCATTAGTGTGCATTTCCCACCATCAATGTCCCAGTCTCCCTCCAGTCCCCTTCCCCAACCTGCCTCTATGGAAGATACCTCTCTCTCTCTCTCTCTCTGTGTCTCTCTCTCCCACACCCCTCCCTTTCTCTCTCCCTTTCCTTTTATGATTTGCAATACAGGTACTGAAAGGTTATTATGTATATCCCTTTACCTCCTTTCAGCATTCCGTTTTGTCCAGAGTGACCATTTCCAGCTATCATTGTCATAGTGGTCTCTTCTCTGTCCTAACTGCTCTTCCCACCCTCTCCCCCACTTATATCAAGTTTCCAACCATGGACCATGACACCTGTTCCTTGTTTCTACCATCCTTGAGTTTTAGTCTCATACTTTGTTGGGAGGGAAAAGGGCTCTTGAAATGATTATTCTTTCTCCACCCACGTTCCAAAGATGTTTGTATCTCTGTCAACTTCAAATATCAGTGTTTGTTCAAGAGCGTGATTCAGGGTGTCTGTGTCCTTATCTAAAGATTTCCCTTTGTCACAGCTTTGTAACCTTCTTTCTCATTTTCCTATCTGATACTGATGGAGACAGATCTTCCGAAGAAAATTGATCATCTCTCATCTGGCCATGTTAAGGCACTCCATGACAATAGAGGATTGCTTGTGAACAGAGAGGGCTAGCTTTTTGGCAGAGAGGTAACTTGAGGCCCAGTGAAGTGAATTAACTTGCTCCCATTTCTATAGCCAAGGTGTTGTGCATTCTTTTATAATTTATATTAAACTAGCATCTCCCAATTTATTTAATGGTAGACTTAGGCTCAAGTCCTTGAAACTTATTTTAAGAGGGAGCAAGATTTGGGCCAGATATATAGTATAGGAGTTAAAGTATTTTCCTTGTATGTGGCCTATCTGGGATTGATACTAGGGTTCAATCCCTGCCATCCCATATGCTTGCTCAAGCATTACCAGGAGTAATTCCTGAGTTCTGAGCCTGGAGTAACTCCTGAGCATTGCAGGGTTTGACCAAAAATAAAGAAAATAAAGAGAAAGAGAGGGAACAAAATTCAAAATCTCTGTGAACTATTTATTTGATAAACCTTTTCAGTTCTGTTCAACTGTGAATTTCAGTAAAAATAAAATTTAATGAGGATTTTTCTATAAATACACAACTGCTGTATAGTGTTGTACTTGAACCAAGTATCTTCTACCATATTTATGAAAGTTTCTGGGGAAGTTATCATTCAATCTCAGTTGAGGTGAGAATAAGGAAAAGAAGAGATAAAATCTCAAGCTGCTTGGTTACTGCTCCAGAGAAATAAGGAATAAATGACCCAACTTTGCTTAACTTAAAGTCCTTTCTGCCAGTTGATGCTAAGTATGTCACCCTGCCCACAAATGTTCAATCATCTCTGACTTTCTTCAGAATTACATCATGTTTACATGAACATGAAAAAGAAATTAAAAAATAGCAAAACATAAACAAGTAAGACAAATATAGATTCCCTCTATCAAAGGGAAAGACATTTTATAAAAATTGTCTTTAAAATAAAAAAATGATGGATATGTGGATACCACAACCTAAAGTGTGACACCACAGGAGTATTTGTGAGACTAGTGGTAATCTTGGTGAGCAGCACAACTGATATTTGCACAAACACCACAGCCAAATGTGTATTTATCCCATTAAAGTAAAATGGAAGAACAAAAATGGAGGGAAGGATGAAGGGAAAATGGAAGGAAGGAAGGAAGGAAGGAAGGAAGGAAGGAAGGAAGGAAGGAAGGAAGGAAGGAAGGAAGGAAGGAAGGAAGAGAGGGAGGGAGGGAGGGAGGAAGGAAGAAAGGAAGGGAGGGAGGGAGGGAGGGAGGGAGGAAGAGAGAGAGAAGAGGATAAGGAAAGGAACCAAGAATAATCTAATTTGAAATGAAGAAAAATATATATAGAAGAGTCAAAGACTGAGTTTTATTTCATAACTTAAGTTCCTTTTTAAGGAGTAAATACAATCTAATAATTCTTGGAAAATTCTCATTTTCAATGTCAACTATGTAGGCAGTGAATACACTTAAGAGGATGATGATCTTTGTTAAAGAAATAAAGTCAAAAGAGGATGACATAAGAATAAATGTTCAGAAAACAAAAACTAAATCATAAAAATTGGGGGATGGGAAAGAAAACTGAAAGGGAAAACTCAATGGAAGATTTGAAACAAAATTATAAGATACCCATAAAATAAAAGAAAGAATTAAAAATAAAACCAGAAATTTGATTACATAGGGTGTGGGAGAAGAAGAAAAAGATACTTATAAGATTAGTCAAGTTTTCCACACATACTAGTCATAGGAACTTAAAAAATAAGGAAAATGAGGAAGAAATAATGAATAAAACAAGAGCATGGGCATGAGTTAGCTTGGCAAATTAAAATTCAAAGAGCTCATCATAACAAAACAAATACCATAGACATATTAAAAACACATATTGGTTTTTCAGAAAACAAAATACCATAAGCTTTCCTTTCAAAAAGACATCATGTACAGAAGACTGAGATACCATAATATTCCTCAATAACATTAGAAACTAGAAATTGTTCTAAAGAGAAGTTGTTTAATATTTAAATTTCTATGCCTACAACATGTTACTGCTAGTATAAGAGACATTTTCAAGTCTCTAAATTCTCATCTTTTTGATGTTTCACAAGCAGAAAACCACTGAATACTGTGCTCTTCTGAACTAGGTACAAAAATAAGAAATAAGAAATGCAAAAAAAAAAAAAAAAAAAACAAAAAAAAAAAAAAAAAAAAGAAATAAGAAATGCATGAGATATCTGTGCCGGAGATTCAAGGGAGGAAACAATCAAGTCCTGAATTGAAAATGAAAGCAATGTCCTGTGGACAGTCTGTGTGGGGATGAAATAACCCAGCTCAAGTGGATCAGGGACAAAGATTTAGGAAGAGGGTGTTGAAGATAAGTAGGGGGTGAAGAGTAGAAAACAGGTAAAGAGTTTTAAGATTGAACAATAATATATTTATAGAAAACTCTTTGAGCAAAAATTAAGCCCATACCAAAATAAGAATTAAAAAAAAAGTTTGGGTAGAAAAGAAACAAGCCCAGCTTATTAGAAGACCAGTTTGCAACACAGTGATAGTGATATAAGCACTAAGAGTTCTCAGAAAAACAATGCTGCAAGTTAATTAAAAAGATGATGAAATGAGAAGTGTGTGGGATGAGGGTGGAGAGACAAGAAGGATAAAAGCTAAATCCTTAACCTCTACAGTCAGAAATCAATACACAATAGTAAAAAACTAAGAAGTAACAACGCAACTAGATTGCATTGCTCTACAGAGATAAGTACCCAAGCAATCCACCACAAGAGTTCAAAAGGATTGTTACCAGGGAGGAGAAATGCAAGATCCCCCAATTGATGTCTTTCCTATAAATCTCATAAAAAGCTATTTTTTCCTTTCAACTACACATACAATGAAATTTCATACAAATGCAATTTTAGTCAAACCAAAAAAGTTTGAAGACAGAAAGAAGGAAAAATCAAAGGAACAAATGTAGAGAGAGCAAAAAATGAGTGAAGAAATAAGAGAAAGAAGAAACCATTTAGGCACTGGGACAACCACAACCACGATCTTACCCAAATAATATCAATGCTAATGTTAAAACTGTGAGATAGAGCCCTCGGCCCAGATAAACCCGGAGCCGCTGAGCGCGAATCGGACCCTCTGCGCCTAAAGACTTTGATTCCAAAGATGTAACATATTCGGGCATCCAGCGCAGCACCCGAGAGCGATGCACTGGGACACCAAACTGGGCTACAACTCGGTGCTGCTGGGGGTGGATTTTTTTTTCCTCCCCACCCTGTCTTCCTGCATGGAAAGCGGCGGGCTGGCGGCACCATGTGGCAGGCGCCATCTTCTGTAACTCCAGACCCACAGGTATTCGGATTTTACTTTGGGGGCTCCCAGGAACTCATGGGAAGGGGGCGTAACTGGCACGCCCTCGGCCCAGATAAACCCGGAGCCGCTGAGCTCGAATCGGACCCTCTGCGCCTAAAGACTTTGAATTCAGAGACTTCTTACAGCAATGCACTGGGACTGTGAGCTGGGCTATGTAATTTCTGGCAGAATTTTCCCTGGACTTTATACAGAAATCCAAAACCGCGCGGATGCTACTGCGTCCGCGCGACTTAACATTTATAATTGTCAGCAATGTGAATCGGTTCCATTTGAACAGGTCTGACTTGGGGGGGAAACTCCAAATAATAACAGTAAGTTTTTGTTGAAAATATTGAAGATTTTTAATGTAGCAGCCACCTCTGGACTGTGAACTAAGCAAAAGCCCCACGCTGGCCGACATGGCGTGGCGTACACCATACTATGAGGCGCAGGAAGGGGGATGAGGGGGAGAAAGAAAAAAAAAAAAGGGAAAAGGAAAAAGAAAAAAAAAAGAGAGAGAGAGAGAGTTATGTCAACTATAGTGAGTTTTGTGTTGAATTATGGAATGTAATCAAGGTAAAGAAAAAATGAAGTGAAATTCATTAGTTATACAGTAGGGGGTAGGGGGTGGGGGCGGGGGGGTATGCTGGGGTTTCTGGTGGTGGACTGTGGGCACTGGTGAGGGGATGGGTGTTTGAATATTGTGTGACTGACATATAAACCTGGGAACTTTGTAACTTTCCACATGGTGATTTAATAAAAATTAAAAAAAAAACAAAAAAAAAACTGTGAGATATAATGCAAAACATTGATGTCATTACTGAAAAGAGACTTAAAAGCCAGCTCCCGGAAGAGAGCGACGCACAGAGTCTCTTGCTCTTGCGCCTGGCTGTCTTCCCTGGGGCCTCCTCGGAGGAGATGGGCTCCAGCTTCCCTCCCCACCCTGAGCAGAGCTCCAGGCAGCCCAAGACCTCCATAGCCTAGCCACAGCCATGCTCAAGGCCCCTCTCCACAGGTTCGGACGAGCCTCACGCATGAAGGAACCAGCAGAGGAAGCCAGGTGTGTGGGACCTAGGGCTGAGACCTCCAAGGATGCTCTGATCGGGACTGGGCCTCCTCCGCCCAGGTTTCCCATCTTCCAGTAGCTAGGCAGTCACACCCAGGAACTGCCCCGCCCCCCTAACCCCCAGCGCCGTGTAATCCTGTCAACGGCCAGCATCCAGAGACTTAAAAGCCAGCTCCCTGAAGTGGATATCTTATAGCCTACTTCTCCCTCTGGGAGAACCTGGCAAACTACTGGGAGTTTCCTGCCCACATGGGAGAGCCTGGCAAGCTCCCCATGGTGTATGTATATGCAAAAACCAGTAACAAGCTGGGTCTCATTCCTCTGACCCTGAAAGAGCCTCCAGTACGGCATCAGCATCGTTGGAAGGACGAGTAGAGAGAGGCTTCTAAAATCTCAGGGCTTGGATGAATGGAGATGTTACTGAGACTGCTCGAGAAATTCGACGATCAACGGGATGATGATGACTGAAAAGAACAAACTAGGTTGCATTTTGCAATCCATCAGTTAGTATATTTTCACTCAGCTCTCTTACCATCTTTTGGAAAATTCAACTAATTTTCCTACTCTCTTACTAACTCATGCCTGGTTTTTTACCATGGCCAGAATTAAAGACAGTATGTCTTCCAGTTTTGTCTGATTAAAGAAAGCCGTGTTACTGTTCAAACATTGTTTGTGAAATAAATATGACTCTTAACTTTTATATTTTGTTTTATTTATTTTTTTCAATTTGAGCCTGTGTCCAGCTTAGGCCAGTCTTCAATTGTCTTGATTCTTCAGATAAAAGAAAATTTTTACTTTACTGTTATTTCTCCATTTATTCATGAGTCAATGGTTCATTAGTTATGTTTCAGCATGCATTATTCTATCATCTACTGCTAAATTAATTTTATTTGTAATAAATTATGTAATCTATAGAATTTAGGATAACATTTCTGAGTAATAGAGTGACTTATAACTGCAGGAATGTAAATAGAATCTCAAATATAATTCCTGTCTTGAGGATTTTCTATTATATCCATTTTTTTACAATAGAAACTCTTTCCATTTATAGAGATAAGATATCCAGAGGTTTTTCTGGGGTCCAAAATGTACAGCTTATAGGTAGGGCTCTTGCCTTGCTTGTGGCTGACCAGGTTTGATCCCTGATGCTGCATATGGTCCCCGGACCACTATCAGGAATGATCCCTCAGCACAGAAACAGAAGTGGCCTCTCAATTACAGCTGGGTGTGGCCCAGAAAACAAAACCAAAGGAACAAACAAACAAACAAGAACACCAAAATGGTGAAGAAAAACTTTGCCAAAGGTCATAAAGAAAATTACTTTTCTCTAATTTCTCATTTTTCCCTCTCACAATACAACTATTTGATCTTCGTTTCTCCCAGTTGGCCTGATTTCTCTGTTTCTCATCCACCCAGCAAACATGCTCTCCTGGTGCATTTGAACAGCCTGTATAGAGGGGCTCCCATAGGAGAATTTTTTCTGGTGATGGCTATGACAGACTGCTTCAAGGGGAATTCTGAAAGCATTGGTTCCAAATTCGCAGGGTAGAGATAAGTGGTTCCATAAGTCTACTCCTTGAATTTAAAGGGCAGTTCTCAGGGAAAGAGGATGACATCAAGGACACCAAAAGGTGAATGCAATATTGCTACCAAATGGAATTAGATCACAGAACAGCATTTTTAGTGGATTTTAATTCCTCATTGTTCATCTTCTTTGTCTACACACATTGTCTTCTATTCCTCGTGACAATCTATTTTGTGATGCAATGTGCTTTGAAATGAGAAAAAAATGTATTTCATGGCATACTAATACACAAAAGGCACAATTAAACCCTTCTTTTATGTATCTCTTAAATCTAACATCTTCCTTATGTTTATATACTTTATTTTACAGCCATTATCCCTGAACTGCTTTCCCTTAACTTACAGATTTAGTGTATTATTGCAATCAAATTTACACTAGGACTGCTTATTATGGTTCAATTTAATATTTATTGAGAAAATGATGAAAATTTTACAATTCATAAGAAATGTTCATATAACTTCTAATTTTCCCATAAATAGTTTGTTATATGCATAATTTGTTCTATTATATTGAAGGGTTATTTTCCAAACACTTCCTGACATATTCTTCCATTATCCTATCTCTTAACAGTTTTATTTTGATCCTATATTCCTTCTTCAAAAAATACTTGTCTCGTATTTAATAGATCTGAGGCTCTATTTTCAGAGATCAAGAAAGAGCGGAGTCTGTGTTATGTGGTATGTGTATTCTAAAGACAAGACACAAACAAGCAAGCAAACACTGTAGCACTGTAGCACTGTCCTCCTGTTGTTCATCAATTTGCTCAAGAAGGCACCAGTAATGTCTCCATTGTGAGACTTGTTACTGTTTTTTGGCATATAGAATATGTCACAGGAAGCTTGCCAGGCTCTGCCATGAGGGCAGAATACTCTTGGTAGCTTGTTGGGCTCTCCCAGAGGGATGAAGGAATCAAACCCGAGTTGGCCGTGTGAAAAGCAAATGCCCTACCTGCTGTGCTATGGCTCCAGTCCAAGCAAATAGACAAAATAAATGATAACAGTGGAGATGGATAGATTCTATGTTGTGTTTTACAGAATGGTTAAATGTTATTTCTGAATAATGAGATAAAATCTAAAGTGGGAGTGTCCTGTACAGGAGATGAAGCAGAACAACACGCTGAGATAAATTAGATTGCATATTGTCGAAAAATTTTAATAATATATGTGTGTCTGTGGTGTTGCGGAGAGGTATAGAGATGAGTTTGGAGAATTTGACAGGGGTCTAACTCCTGCAAACTCAGATAAGAATGTAGATTTTTTTCTAATAAAGGGGGATCCTTCATTAGAATTTCACAATGGAGAGACAATGTTGAACAATAAAAAATGGAGTAAGAAAATGTTTATGGATTATTTGCCAGTGGTTATCACTGTGAGTTTCAAAATATGTACTTCTTAATCCAGGACAAGCTTGGGGGAGAGTCTCTGAATTTTTATACAGGAAATTATCAGGTTTCATCTAAATGAATTCTTGCTTGTTACACAAGTTGGCAATTTCTAAAGTAAAGGTCTCAAGTCCTCATTTTACACATGAATTTTAATGTTGCTGTCTGATGTACATTACTTCAATCTAAACTGATTGTGCAGTACAGAAAATCCTCTAACTACCTGCAAAAACAACAGGAGGGACAAGATCAAGAGTCTGTCTTCAGACAGTTAGCGAACTACTTCCTCTATTAGAGAAGGTATAACAAAAATTAACTTTTGTCCTGACCCTTCCCCAAAGCAAAGTGATGCTTCTTTATGGGAAAATTGTTGGGCACCATGGCTGCTCCAAAGAAGAAATAGAGCCACTTGAATATAGCTGACCCTGGTTTGATCCCCAGCACTGCAGATGGTCCTTTGAGCACCAGCAGGAGTGATTCCTAATCACAGAGCCAGATGTGGTCTGAAATAAATTAATTAATTCATTAAAGGAAAGGGAATTATTCTTTCACCTATGTAACTTGCATTTCTTTGCTCACTACAAGAAAATAAATTAAATCTCAAACAGTTCTATCAACAGTGTTGCATTGATTTGTGGGGGATGGACACTATACGTGGTAGAGAGATTTTCTCACTCCAGATGCCTAGGGTCCCTTTTTTGAGCAGGTACACCTTCGTGCTACATGTGAAGTTATAGAGAACAATCTGTCACTTTTTAAATATTGTACCATTGCTTAGATAACACAATACTGGATGATCTCACTGCTCTGTGGTATGTGGGGCAATAGAGCAAGAGAACAGAAGAGACAGAGTGAGAGAGATTGAGAGAGAGAGAGAGGAGAGAAGGAGGGTGATGCTGAGAATCAAACCCAGGACTCCTGACTTTACCACTAAACCACATCCCTTACCTCCTACATAACAATATGTCCAAATACTCTAGGCATTGTGATATTAGAAAATTGGGATTGAATGCAATAACCCAACATTTGTAAACAGAATACTTTTAAAAACTCTTCAATATTTACTAAAAATTGCTAAGATTTCTCTCTCTGGAAGGTCAACCTACAATGAAATATTTATTTATGGGGGGAAATAACATAGAAGGATTCCAAAACTCGATTTTGAAGCCATGCCTATAACAAAAGAATCAACTTGAAGCCCTGAATAAACTGGTTCACAGAAAGGAACTAGCAATAATTATAGCCTTAATTCCTATAGTATCTTTCTAACCCCAACTCCTTTATTTTTCTTTTAAAAAGTTCTTTTTCAGATATCATGTTTTACCATACAGTTAATGGTAGAGTTTCCTGCATACAGCATACCAGAAACACACCCTCCATCAGAGTGTCCACTTCTTCCCACCATTGTCCCAGTGTCCTTACCCCATCCTCCAACTCCCATCCCTCCCCTCTATAAGATTCCTACTGGAGACCAATTTTCTGAGAATTTATCCCATATATGGAAGAGATAGCCCTGTGTTTTCCCCCTCTCCTCTGACTAACTTCACTCATCATGATACTCTCCACACCTTTCTACTTAGCTGCAAATGGCATATTTTATCATTTCTTACAGCTGAGAAGTATTCCATAAACTATGTCATATGCACTGTAGTTTCCTTATTCTGCCATCTGTTCTTGGACAATTAGGTTGTTTCTAGATTTTGGCTATTATCAATAGTGCAGCAATGAATATAGGAGTACAAATATCTTTTCTAAATAGGTTTTGGGTCCTTGAGGTAAATGCCAAGAAGTTGAATTGCTAGATCTTTTGGGAGCTCAATTACTAGCTCTTTGAGAAATGTCCAAATTGTTTTCCAAAAAGCTGGCCCAATTGACATTCCCACCAGCAGTGAATGAGGCTCTCTTTTCCCCATTTCCATAAAAATATTATTTTGCTTTTTTTTTTTTTCGGAGAGAGAGGATATGCCGGTCTCACAGCTGTGAGATGATGTCTTGTTGTTGTTATGACTTAAATAAGTTATGCACAGTATTTTTTCATATACTTTGTGGCTATCTTATGTCTTCTTTGAGGAAGTTTCTGTTTATATCTCCCCCCATTTTTGATGATTTTATTGTTCTTTTCTTGTACAGTTCTACCACTGCTTTCCTTTCTTTTTTTTTTGCTTTTTTTGGGAGGGAAGGGGCACACCCAACGATGCACAGGGATTACTCCTGGCTCTGCACTCAGAAATTACTCCTGGTGGTGCTTGGGAGACCATATTGGATGCTGCGAATTGAACCCTCATACAAAGCAAATGCTCTACCTGCTGTGCTATCACTCCATCCCTGCTTTACATTTTTTAAAGACATAGATTAAGCACTGTTGAAATTTGTATGTAGTAATACCCTCTTTCAATAATTATCAAAAGCAATCTTAGAAAAAAAAATATTGGAAGCTTCCGTTTTCCCAACCTTAGACTACACTATAAGGCTATTATAATAAAAACAGTGTGGTACAGAAATATGACATTTTCTAGGACCATGAGCTAGAATTGAGAGTCCAGAGACAAATACTCAGGTGTTGAGACAGTTAATCCTTAATAAATGGTCAAAAGTATGAAGAAAATAAAACACTGGGGCAAAAGGCAAGGAATGCCTTTTCAACAAATAGTATTGGATAAACTGCAAAAAAAGAAAAGGAATGAAAAGGAAGAAACTCTAACTTTATTTTTTTTGGAGCATAAAATTTGGATAAAAATGAACTCAAGATGGCAACATTAGACCTAAATCCATAAATTACAGAAAACATTGGTACAACACTTCATGACACTGAATCTAGAGATATCTTCAGTGATTCAATGTCATTGGCTAAGCAAATGAATTCAAAGATAAACAAACAGTATTATATCAAACTAAGAAGCTTCTGTTCTTCCAATGAAATAATGCCTAGAATAAAAATACATCCCACAGACTGGAACAAGATTTTGCCCACTACTCATCTAGCAAAGGTTTGATTTTTTTTTCTTTTTAATTCTAGTCATCCCATTTTTCCCAGACTTTTACTAAATGAACATGAAATTCTAACTTTATATAGGTTTCAGGTACATGTCATTAAAAATCCAGATGTGCAGTAAATTCTAACGGGCTCACCACCAGAAGTCCAACTCCCCATACAGCAATTTCCTTTTACCCAATCAGACCTCATTCTCTTTTCCCTTATAATGATCAATACTATAATTTAATAATTTATAAATAGATTTTTATTTTATTTATTTGGTTCCCTATATGCCATGTGAATAATATTGCAATGTGTTTATCTTTCTCTATCTGCCTTATTTTGCTTAACATGATACCCTCTGGGCTCATCCCTGTTGTTGCAAATGCATGATTTTATCTATTATATGGCTGAATGGTATTACAGTACATAACACAGCTGCATATCCACGTTGTTATTTTTTATTAACGGGGAGTTGGGTGCTTCAGAATTTTAAGTGTTGTAAATACTCCTGTGATTTGTTGCTGCTTATAATGCTTCAAGTTTACTGATTATGTATCTTTCCACTAAGTACCGAAAGTTGAGAAATCTAATCATATCATTTTTATTTTTGAATAATTTTAAAACTGCTTTTCAAATTTTCAATTTACATTACCCCCAATAGTTTGTTATCCTCTTTTATTTACATTGACTATGTCCCAAATTTGAATACTAAAAATTGCTAGTTAATTTACCATTATGGGAAAAATGCTCTCACTAAAAATGAATAGGTTTCATTATTTTTTGGATTTTTTAATGTGAGCTTCTGGACTAAATTTATATATGAGCTTATGAAGTTATTAATTAAGACTCAGAAATGAGAGTATTAAAATGAAATGTGTTTTGAAACTCTACATATGTGACAACCAACTTTATTGCCTTTTTATTTAATTAAAATTTCTAATTGTATTTTTGATCACTGATAAAAAGTACAAAATTTAAAATTCTACCTTATTAATATTAAAATTGGGCAATTGTGTGATAATGATTCTACTGTATGTGGACCACTGGTGCTGTTATGAATTATTATGTCGATTAAAGGATTGTTTTTCTTCCTCAAATGTGTGGATATTGAGTGAAGCATGAGCAGTGGGGATTTTAATGCTCATATAAAACACTTCCTATTAAATAAAACCCCATGCACCTGGGAAATCAAATTTTAGCTCAGCCTGTATTTATTATGTCACTCTATGACTTATGTTTTATGGATTCAGAATGAGAAAATCATTAAAAATATACTTGTCATGTTAGTGGATCATTGAAAACTACTCCCACAGGAATTGTTGCTATTAACAATTACAGAAAAATACCTATTTTCCTGACCATCCTAACTTTTCATAACACAATTTTCTGTAATTAAGGAGAGTTTAGTATTTGAGAAAATTACTGTTGTTAGCTATCCTCCAGAGAAATAACTTCTTTCATCTGAAAATTTTTTTCCTAAATAGTTGGAAATTGTTCTTTTTTAAAAAAATAAAAAAATCTTTCTTTATCTCAGGCTAGTTTACTTACTGTCGGTCTTCTGTAGATTTTCACAGCCCATCTTAAAAGACAAAATCTGGCAGTTAAATAGCTGGAGAAGAAAAACAAAACACAGTAAAAGTCTAGACACTGAGTCCAAAGAATCAAACCCAAGTGAGACTAGAGTTTTCCAGCAAAAAAAAAAAAAAAGTGTCGCAAAAAAAAAAAAGTGTCACAAAATAATTTCAGAAAGCATACCTTAATATGGATATCTTACTTAACAAGAAATGAATTGTTTTGCACACTGGGAGACTTCAAATCCAAATTTGGGTATGTAAGTTCAGGAGGACATGTGTACTTACATGCAGGCTAGCTTCTTAAGGAAAAATGAGGAAGTCTCCTGATCCTTACAATGTGTGGTTACTAAAGAGGGGTGCTAAATGCTGGATTGGATCACAGAATTATCTTGTATAGTTTTAGAAAATGACTTAGGTTTCCATTATGATCACTAGACACTTTTATAAGAAATGGGCTGGAGCAATAGAGCAGGGGGTAGGGCTTACATGAGGCTACCCCAGGTTTGATTCTTCCACCCCTCTCAGAGAGCCCGGCAAGCTACCGAGAGTATCTTGCCTGCACACAGAGCCTAGCATGCTCCCTGTGGCGTATTCGATATGCCAAAAACAGTAACAACAAGTCTCACAATGGAGACGTTACTGGTGCCCACTTGAGCAAATCGATGAGCAACGGGATGACAGTGACAGTGACAATGATTTATAAGAAATAACCTAAAGGGCCAAATACTATGGCTTTGGTAATACAGAATTGCTTCATATGGTGAACCATAAGTTTGATCTGGCACTATGAGGATCTCCAGCACTGATGACCCAAGCATCAAACTGTCAGATCATACAGCTGCCCAGCATCTGACCAAGACTGGTTACTCCAAATAGGTATGTGCATGTGTATGTATGTGTATATACGTACAGACACACGAACACCTATAAAATACATATGTTTCTCTCATATTCCTCTAATACATTTGATTTTATTTTTCTTATATGAATTGAATAGTATGAATTTTGGGACTTTCCAAACTGATCTCCATTTTCATCTCATTTTTTGACATATCTAAGATATCTAAAATTCAAAAACAAGGTCATATCATGTAAGGAAAGAAATATACATTTCAACTTTGCATAAAAGATCATCTCTAGAGCACTTTTCCTACAGAAATCATAATTATATCCATCTGTTGCTCTGGGCGGTATCATTAAAAAGGTAATACACCTGCATCCCTGCCAGTCACATTGCCACTGGGAAAAGCACTGAGAAAAACTAGTGTTCACTGCAGTTCTGATTCTTAATTTGAAAGAAGCCATTATTGAAATGCAATCTGTATTTAAGGCCATCATTCATTTTATTTTAAATTTTAGTTTATTTCTATGTTTTTATGCTACTTAATTTTATAAAGTATTCGAAGCATTTTAAACAATTTTTAAATCTTCAAATCAGTAAGATAGTTTGTATCTAACTATATAAAAACAAAATATTTCATGGACAAAATATACATTGTTACATAACATATAAGATATAATATGAAGCAATTTTACTTTGTGTGCTAAATTATTCAAAATTTAAAATGTGATTGATATATAACTTAGAAAATATGTCTTATTTGCACAGGTTAATTCAGTAAAAAATTACCAACAGAAAACAGTTAAAGAACTAACCAGTACCAATTGCAGTAGTTATGTGATATATATATATCACATAACTACTGCAATATATGTATATATACATATATGTGTACGTATACACCCACAAACTATATGCAAAATATGTATGCAGAAAGTTATTACATAGTAAGAAATAAACCCATTGAAAACAAAGAATTCTTTAGTGATTTAACATGTATTGTTTTCAAGAGCAGCACGTGTTTCAACATTTTGGATGTTCAATAATTTCTTGTTTTGAAGAAAAGTGAAGAGATACAATTTTTTACACTATTACCTGTCCTTATGTCTTTTTAATGAATCACTGTATCACTGTATCACTGTCGTCCTGTTGCTCATTGATTTGCTCTAGCAGGCACCAGTAACATCTCCATTCGTCCCCCGGGTGTTCAGGGTCAGGGGAATGAGGCCCATTATTGTTACTCTTTTTAGCATATCGAATATGCCATGGGGAGCTTGCCAGGCTCTGCTATGTGAGATTCTGCATTGCTCTCTTCAGGAGCTTTGTTTTATAGTCTCTGGATCTTTGTCATTGATGAGATTACATGGTGCCAGGGGCAGTTTGTGGGTGTGACTGCTAAGCTACTGGAAATTGGGGATCTGGGTGTTGGAGGCCTAGTCCCCATCTGAGCAGGCTTGGAGATCTCAGCCACGGGTCCTGCATACCTGGGTTCCTCTGCTAGTTCTTTCATGCATGAGGCTCATCCGACCATGTGGAGAATGGCCTTGAGCATGGCTGTGGCTGGGTTCTGGAGGTTTTCAACTGCTGAGTCACATCTGCTTGGGGTGGGGAGAGAAACTCATCCATCCCCCCCCAAGGGGGTCCCGGTGAAGACAGCCTGGTAGGGGGGCAGAAGATTCTGCCACACCCACAAACTGCCCCCGGAACTAGGTAATCTCATCAATGGCCAAGATCCAGATACTCTCTGAATAATAGAGTTCTAATTAATTTGCTAAGGACAAACTATAATTTAAATCATTTGGATCACTAAAGTAAAATTTCAGGAAAACTCTTCTAAAGAACATCATGGGTAATGATATTTTATTAATCAAAAATTTGTGATTTGCTATTAAGATCTCCTACCAGGACAACAGTAAAATTTGTTTTTGATCTTATGTAATACAAATCAAGTTTGTGTACTAATATGGAAAGTATAGCTGTTTTGAGAAGAACATGCATATTTTAAAAATTCACTAATAAGTTTTTTAATTTACATCACAATGATGAATACAAAATCTCTACAATTATAATTTAGTTACCAGGACAAGTCTAAATCTTTTGAAGCTTTTAAATATCTGGGAATATAGCACATTCATCTGATAGACTTATATAGTCCTTAACAGTCGGGTTCTGAAAGTTTTTTTTTCCTTTTTTTGGGTCACATCAGGTGATGCTCAGGGGTTACTCCTGGCTCTGCACTGAGGTATTACTCCTGGTAGTGCTTGGGGGACCATATGGGATGCTGGTAATCAAACCCGGGTTGGCCATGTGCAAGGCAAATGCCCTACCTGCTGTGCTATCGCTCCAGCCCCTCTGAAAGTATTTAATGATATAAGATGTTGAATTAAAAATGAAAAGCACTGAATGGCACATCTACAAACATTCCTATGAGTAAACTGAAAATGCAAAAATAGGATTAGGAGAAAGCATACTACATAGTAACTGTGTTCACAGTTCACACGGCCGACCCGAGTTCGATTCCTCCGCCCCTCTCGGAGAGCCCGGCAAGCTACCAAGAGTATCGAGCCTGAGCAGCAGAGCCTGGCAAGCTACCCGTGCGTATTGGATATGCCAAAAGCAGTAACAATAAGTCTCTCAATGAGAGATGTTACTGGTGCCTGCTCGAACAAATCGTTGAGCAACGGGATGACAGTGACAGTGATTTTACTGTATGATTTTCTATTATCATCACACAATTTTAGTGTTTGCCTTTTAACCTTTTGGGGATATTGCTTCAGCATTTTTGCTATACTTGAGCTAAGCATTTTCTACTTCACATAGTGACTAAAAGAATGAGCGGATGAACAATTCTGTGCGGTTTTCTTTGTTCAAGTTTTGTCCTCACCTTCTTAAGTTCAAAATGCATAAGCACATCTCCTGGGTAATGAGTTTTTAAAAAATTGTCTACAGTCCTCAAAATAATGTAGTTTATTTTTAATTTTCTTTGTATAGATCCCAACCGCCCACTTTCTTTTCTTAAGAAAAGGGAAGAAAAATACTATCCAGTGCTTTTACAATAGAATATAAGAATATATTTTTCAATGACATCAAGATTACACAGTTTTATTTCCAGGAAAATCTGGCTTGCATCATGTTGAAGAAAAAGTTTTAAGGAAAAATAATTCTTAACTTTCCCTTAATTAGTTCAAAGAAAAGACTTCAACTTGAGTTATTAGTTGAATGCAAAAACCTTTTTCTCAATGGAAAATTGCCTCAAAACTACAATGACAGCAACAATCTTTTGCAGGAATTTTTCATGAGCAACATTCCCCACTGATAGCTACATGCATTTATATCATTGAGCAATAAGGTCCTACTGTTGCTGCAACTTTTAACCCTGATGATCCATTGCTTGTTTCATTTACTGGATTATTAAATTAAAATATGGTTCATTAAGGGAGGTTGATTCCCCCTATCGTTCTTGGGACTTTCTCCAGCTACATGTAGAGATCAGATCTGGAGATGCCCCGGGACCATGGGACCACATGGCACCAGGGATAGATGGAGGGTAGCCTCAAACAAGGCAAGTGTCTTAACCCTTGTATTATCTCTTCAGGCCCTATTGTTGTTTTATTATAAACATGTGCTAATTGTGGTGAACACGATTTACAGATACGGTTGCAAACTTAGGGAGAATATTCATAAAGTACCCTGCTGTAAGTGGTTGATAGAAGATACTATCTATAATTGTAATAATGGCATGCTTCCGACTTTAGTTCATAAAAGGAAAGTCTGTTTAAATATTTTGTTACAACCCTGATAATCCTTCAATGTCCCTAAAAGCAGAGCTCAATTCTCTAGTCATGCCAAATTGAACTAGAATTCCAAAAAGTAGTGAGTCAGTTTTAGCAATTGTCACCATTAACACTTAGAGAAAGTTGGCATGCTTTGGTATTTCAGAGCAAGTAGGAATGTTTACTATCCTATTTAATTTTCAGGTGAGAGCAGCCATCTATCAGAAACTTCAAGCTTTTCCTTGCTCAGCCCTGCAGATTAAACCAATCCTCTTACTGGTAGATTGAAACCTAACTCATGACCCTGTTAAAGGAACAGTAGAGCCTTATTGCTCAGCGAGATTTTGTCATCTTGCTGATGCTTCTTTGATATGTCTTTGGGAAGACCCAGGTGAAGCGTTTTGAGAGTTGCCTCATAACCATTTCTTCAAGTTCTTTATGCTACTTTCAATAGTGATTTATAATATTTATTGCCCAATATGAATTTCCTACTCAGCTCATGTTAGTATCACTGGAAACTGCTCTCCCATTCATCTCTGTGACTGCCAAGTATGCTACCACACTAGGCCAACAGCTAATTTTCCAGGGTCTTTTCCTAGAATCTAGTGACACATTTATGTTTCCATGATCTTTATTCCAGCTGATGGACAGCTAAGGCTGGTTCTTTTTGACTCTTAGGGCCTCCTTCTTCAAAGCCATCTCATTCCCAATGTGAGGTTTCAGTAAACTTCCTCATGGTTCAAAGGGGCCTCATCTTTCCCTTTCCTATGGGAATTTCTTCTCCTTAGTCAAGCCAGAGAGTTTCACCTTCTAGATGTCTGTCAAATCACTCAATTCCCTGCTCAGGTAAACTGGTTCTAAATGAGCAAATTTGGCTATTGTAGCTCTCAATTTCTGGTTCCTAGAACACAAAAATTTGACAATATGATAAACCTTAAATGTTAAAAATTCATTTTTGTCATTAATTACTAATCAAATACACACTAACAAATGTTTATCATATCGTTATTATTATTAGCTCTAAGTTGCACCCTTTGAACTCAGTAAATTTTGGTAGTGATAAAGGATTTAAAACTTTATTTAGGATAATATATAATATCAAACAAGGATATTACAGTTCAGATGCTTGGCAACAGAATAAAATGCCATGAAATTTTTATTTAAGACATTATATATAAGGCCAATGAATTTCTAAATAGCCATAGGATGCTTTAGACAGAAATATGAAGTCATTAAGCTTAAGGTTTCAACCATTCATTTCCTGGAATGCTTTAGAATTTATTAAGTGAAATTGATTTGTGAAATCAGTTAGAATTGGTGTGTTTACCTTTCATTAACATGAATGTAACTGCTCCACTAGTCAAAAATATTAATCACATTGATTATCCTAAAGCAATTTCAAGTTTATTAATGAAACCATAAGTATTCAATTTTCCCAAGTATTCAATAAGACTACCTGTCAAATTAAAAATAAAACAATAAATTCTACAAAGTGTGGTCCAACAATAAAATCATTTAACATAATTGAACATTTCCAAGAACTGCATGAGCATTAATCTCAAGGACAGATCAAGTCACAGATGATTTACTCTATAGTCAGAAGTCTTAAGTTCTACATCTGGCTGTGTCACTAAAAACACTCCAAAAATCCACTAGAAATATCTCGCTGTGGCTTCACTTCACAATAAATATCTCATTTATGTCACTGTAAAGGGAAGACAAAAATCAGTTCTTTCTGCTGTGTTCTTTGGTTCAAAATTTATTTTGATCTAATTCCATTTACTACCACGCTCACAAACAACACTTCTTGCCCCAGCTGTTTGCGGAATGGTTATCTTCTCCTACCAAGAAATTTCACACTGCCAACAGGATATCCTACCATTTACTTAATATTGACACTAGCCAGTGCAAGTTCAAAAAGCAGAGTGGGTGAGTCTGCTCTGCTGCCTTGCTGGTTGACCTCAGTCCTTTGGCACTATATATGATCCCCCGAGTACCGCTAGGGATGATTTTAAAGATAGACACAGGAAAAAGCCCTAAGCACTTCCAAGTATGACACAAGAATAGGAAACACTAAGGTGAAAAACGTAGCAAATTACTTTGAAATGCAGAGTTCCACAGAAGACTGTCCTCACTTCTTTTTTTGTTTGCTTGTGTTTTGTTTTGGGTCCACACCCAGTAGTGCTCAGGGGTTACTCCTGCCTCTGCCCTCAGGAATTACTCCTGGTAGTACTTGGAGGACTATATATATGGGAAACCAGAATTTGAACTGAAGTCAGGTGTTTTTCAAGCAAATTCCCTACCTGCTGTACTATTGTTCCAGCTCAAGACGTTGCCCACTTCTGATCACAGTCACAGCAGTAGGTTCTCATTACCCACAACCTGCATCTGACTTGGCTACAAATCAGAGATTTCCCTTTTGAGTTTATTTACTAGAACAGCTCAGAGAACTTACTTTTCCCAATAATGAAAACATTCTATAAATGACACTGCCATCCACGGAGAGATGGGTGAGGTCTGGGTGAGCCTCCCAATCCAGGAGCTTCTGAGCCTGCAAGATTGAGCCCTGCCACTTTCTGTGGTGTGGGCCTGTTCACCAAGATGGCAGTCTTGGAATTCCATGCCGGTGGGATTTTTAGGGAGGCATCCTTGTGTGATATGATCGGTTACCATTTCTTGTTAGGTCATTTCCCTTCTCTGGAGAATGCAGTGCAAAACTCAAATGTTAAATCTATCATTCCGTGGTCTTTCTGGTGGCCATCCACTGTTCAGGCATCCACCATGAGCTACCTCATTAGAGTAAAAGGCCTCATTCTTCAGTCACTTCAGGACATCAGGAGCTAGAATGGGGTCATAGACTTCATATAAGAACAACAGGGGCTCTAGCCTCTGTGTCACTGTGTCATTGTATCAGTGTATCACTGACATCCCATTGCTCATCAATTTTCCTGAGTGGTCACCAGTAATGTCTCCATTGTGAGACTTGGTGTTACTGTTTTTGGCATATTGAATACACCACGGCTAGCTTGCCAGGCTCTGCTGTGTGGGCGGGATACTCTCGGTAGCTTGCCAGTTCCACCCTGCCATCATGACTCAGTATTTTTCAGTTATGATACTAAGTACCATTTAGCACATCATAATTTACTTATTAATTATACTTACTTTGCTGTCTTTCTTAAAAACTGGAATGTAGCTTCCATAGTAGAAATACATCCATTTTCTTCTCTGATACATCAAAAGTGTTGAAGACAAAGTCTAGATGCTCAATGAGCTTTTGAATGTATGAGTGAATGAAAATTAGCAAGACATGCATGTCACTTATTTTGAACCTCAGATAATTTTTATAGTGAAAAGATAAATTATATAACTTATGTTTATTGCAACTACCAAAATTTCACTTTATGATCATGTAGATCATGCTTAGGGAATAAAAGTATATAATAAACAGGTCTTACTTAGTAGGTAAATCTGGTTACTTTTGCAATCTTTTAAAGGTCCTTGTTAAGTAACAGATTATCTCTAATGCACTTTATATTCATTGGGAGTTTTATGATCATAAATTGGGAGGAACAGTCACCTAACTTGAAGCATTTGAGATCTTCATGTCTCCATCAATTGAAAGTCAATAGCAAATGAAGATAAAGCACCTTCAAAATGATCACATAAATCAATAAGCAAATGACTTTGATTGCACTTATGATTTAATTAATTTTAAGTGCACATCTGTTGCATTAATCAAGTTAAAATCAGTAGCAGAATTTAAGTAGAATGTGGTGCTTCAAGACACTTTTAAGAAAACTTTTTACTACTCTAAATTCATATAAAATTGCAGAAATTGTTCATTTACTGTTCGACCATTTTCACAAAATGAATAAATTCATGTATGACTCAAATCAGAACACAGGATATTAGAAGCAGATCCGATGCCACCTCAAAGTATTTTTGACTTCTGTCTATTCCATACTCAGCAACAACCACTATCCTGATTTTTAAAATTCCTTTAGATTAATCTTGTCTGTTTAAATTTGGGGAAAGTCCTGAGTCACACCCAGAAGTGCTCAGTACTTACACCTGACTTGGTGCTCAGAGATCATTCCTGGCAGGGCTTAAGGGACCACCTGGAATGCAGGAAATCAAATCTGAGTCAAGTGGATGCAAAGTAAATGCCCAACCTGCTGTATTATTGCTCCAGGCCCCGTTAAATTTTGGGGGGACTTGTTTATTTTTGAACCAAGCACACAGCTGATCTCAGGCCTTATTCATGGCTCTATACACAAGGATCATTTTTGGCAGGGCTCAGGGGACCTTGTAGGGTGCTAGGGACTGAACCCAAACCCGTGTTGGTGCAAAGCAAATGACCTACGCACTGTAGCACTGTACTCTCTCTCTCTCTCTCTCTCTCTCTCTCTCTCTCTCTCTCTCTCTCTCTCTCTCTCTTACTAGGCCCCTGTTTAAATTTTTAATAAAAGTAATCAGTGTGTTTTCTTACTCAATGGTATGGTTTTTGTTCAATGTTCTTTGTGATGCTCACATTATTGTGCACAGTGATAATTTATTAACCTTAATTTATATATTATTCATGGGCATTTCAGTAATTTCTAGTTTATAACTTTAATAGAGTATTGGTGTATCTCCTTTAATGAATATCTATCTTGAGGGCATAATTTCAAGTGACATAGTGTTCCATATGGTATGTTTTTGTTTAAACATTAAAGGCACCATAATTTACAATGCCATTATTGGGGTATCATACAAATAGTTTTTGGTGCCACCCCCCCACCAGTGAATCAGCTTCCCTCTACCATTACCTCAGTTTCCCCTCCACTATCTTTTATGTAAGACAATTTTCACAAAGGCCAAGTTATTTATTTTATTAATAAAATACTCTTAACGTATTTTCGAGGAAAATCCAGTAATAAATTTTGTATATGATATAAAATAGAAGTCATAATAATTTTCCTCTATAAGGATTATCTCATTGACCCAAGTTATTTTAATGAGAAAATCATCCTTTTCCCCCTCTCTGTAATCACAAAATAAGTAAGTGAGTGGCTGCAGTGGTGGTATTTTCTCTCACCCACCATGTGCGCTGAGGGGCCATGAGGTCCTTCCTCATCCCGGCCTGCAGCCACCGCCAACAGATGCATGAAGAAGGAAACAGAACCACCAAGCTGGTTGGTGATCAGTTGCCGTTTATTCCATTCTCCCCACGCACCTGTTCCAGTCTCACAAAGCTCCCCATTCCAGTTTCACACTGTCGCTCATTCCCATCTCCTCCTGTCCCCCATACGAGTCTCTCTGTGCTCTGTCTTGCCACCTCGGTTTAGACCCCAACCTCCAAGCATTGGGCATAGCAACTATACCTAGATGAGATGATACAATCAATGTATGAAAGAAAGGCCTTCCTTCCAAGGGAAGACAAAGAACTCCTGCGGCCAGGAGATCTGCTCAAGGGTGAAATATCACCTAGGGGTGTGTTTCTCCTTTCCTTAGTCCAACAACCACACAAGCATCTTAGATTTACTTCTAAATAATCTTTCTAGTCATTTTTTATGGACACAATAAGATATACATTAAGTTTCTATGGTGGCTTTTCTGGGAACATCTTGCTGTAGACCCCCGACTATAGTGCTCAGGCCAGATTAGTCTTTCCTAACCCTAGTAAGGTCCTAATCCAGCTTTGACTCTTTGGATCATGACAGAATTTGTCCATGACTAGGCTCTAAACTTATAGTTAAGAATTATGGTGCTTGGCCTGGCCCGTTTTGATGCCAGGGTAGCTCACAGCTTGCCCTGGGTCTATCCAGTCCCTCGTCGGGACCCTGCTTTTGGGGTGCAAGGAACTAAGGGCAACTGAGGTTTAAGTCAAGAAAGCATATGTCCAGGAGTGAATATTATGCGGAGTCAAGTAATTCCCAAGTTACAAAAGCATAGCATTAACTATCTTCCTATGTCTATACAAAAAGGACATTGCTCTGAAGTAAATTATACAAAGAACATAAGGGAAAGATAAAAGCAATATTTCACTTACAAATACAAAATCAGAGATTTCTGAGGAACTTGACTTAACAAGTCACAGGAACTGCTTAGGGGAAATGAGTGATCAACAGGTAGAGAAAGCAAAGCACAGAGAAGTTAAAGATGAATACCAAGGAAATGGGAATCTTCAGGAGCATTGTGATGGGTACTACTCAGTAAACCTAAGCTTCCTGCTGCCAGGGAGAAACGACAAACCACTGTCATTCTATTTCGTCACTGTTATTGTCATCCTGTTGCTCATCGATTTGCTCAAGTGGGCACCAGTGACGTCTCCATTGTGAGACTTGTTATTGTTTTTGGCATGTCAAATACGCCATGGATAGCTTATAGTAGCACCTATATTGAAAGTTTGATGACTTGTTTTGGATTACTTTTGGATTCAGTAATATTCCATTTGAGTCCACTGAAATATTTCTTTCCTCATATACCATATTGTCTTTTGGGGGGAGGAGGAAGTATTTCTTTTTTCTGAACCATATCCAGCTGTGTTCAGGGATTTCTCCTGGCTCTGTGCTGAGAAATCACTTCTGGTGGCTTCAGGGGACCGTACAGGGTGCCAGGATCAAACCTAGGTTAGCTGTGTGACAATCAACTTAGTGCTATACACAGTCACCTAATTCTGTACCCAATTCTGATATTTTTATTGTTATTGTTTTAAATACATACATATCTTTGGTGATAGTTCACATTTTAGCAACACACATTGGAGCTTTGCAATCTCTAAGTATGGTTGTCTTCTCTTTACATCTTCTTTAGATTTCTAGCAGTGTCTTATATTGACGAATGTAGAGGAATTAACTTTTATATATTATGTGGTATTTCATTATATTGTGAGCACATTTGTTTTAATTTTAAATTTTTTTCTTCCACCATGTAGAAGTGCCTGTAATTTTTGTTTTTTTAAGAAGACCTTGTTTCCACAGTACTACTTTTTATCTTTGTATTTAATATAATTAAAATATTCTAGTTGGTTTTATAACTATAATAATAGTGTAAAAAGTCATGACAATTATGAAAATACTCTAGCAATCTTAAAATATATTCCATTTGTTTCATATTTTTATGTAGACTTCAAGCATCAGAACCACTAATTTTTAAACTAAAAACAAATTCTTAAAATTGTTCTTCAATCTAAACTGTGAAATTTCGTTGATAGCTTAATCAGTCATTTTGTTTAAGAATATGTGCTTAGTATTTAGAAATTAAAATTGCCATTTTCTTTTTCTTCTCAGACTTATTCAGAAATTAAAAAATTCAAGATTAGAAAATTACAAGGAAAAATACTCTTCCAATGTTTAAGTCAAATTAAGTTAATTAGTCCTTTGAAAATAAGGATGAAAGGATGGAATCTTTTTTAGAAATAAGGATGACAATGAAAATAAGAGTTTGATGTAATCTCTTAATAGCACAGTTATATGTCAGAATAAAGCCAGAGTCTTAAATCTACCCTGCAGAGCTATCATAGATAAGGCAAAATTAGGACAACTTAATCCTTAATCTCAAAACAAGGAAACCTTCAGAAGACTGGACCTACAGAGTTAATTACTGCCAAGTATGACTGCCTCCACTTCTTTCACCTGAAGTATCAGATGGGCTTTAGAAGAATAATTCCTGGTTAAAAGCTTCACAGGGTAAAGCAAAATCAAAAGGATAAGATCTCACATTTTCAGTATGCTTCTTAAAAGGTAATATACAGAGAAAGCAGAGAAGATGAAATATAGATGTAAGTATAGTTCTGATTATACAGTGATTCATGAATCTTCATTATTTTACACAGCATAAAAGTGCAAGGCAAAGGTTACACAAACTTCTGATATTTCTTTTCACTTCATTGCTGAGAGATTGTGAGTGGATGGTAGATAAGGGCTAGATAGCAGTTGACGTCCACAAACTTTTTCTATCCCCTAAATATGGTGCATATCAGAGGAATCTCAATCTCATAATCTATGAGAAGTCAAACATCCACTAAAACTGACTTTTGAATTTCTGAAGAAAACTATTTGGTATATATTAGCTTCAGAGTCCTTCTTTGTATCCTCACAGTTCCGAGTTACACAACAGAGTTTTTCCAAAATTGACTAATGAAAAATCTTGTCTCATTACTTTCTAATCCTTTAAGTCTTTCTTTTATCCTGATACTGAAGAGGTTAGTGAACCCTATAACATTTCTGCTATTACCAAAAGTGAAAATGTGGAGGCAGTAGCAACAGCTGTACAGCTAAATTTATCAGCGATTTTCTATATGTAAGAAGGAAATATCGGCTGTTCAACCCAAGAAGCAAATTAGATGAGCTGGTTAATTGTTTTTGTGGAGGAGAAATTATAGGACTGAATTCACAAAAACAGGGAGCCTTTATTATTGAATGTGTGCAAGTCATTCTTGGATTGGTGGATTTTTAGAAGTGGAACTCTGTAGGAATCTGTTAAGCTTTAGTAATTTGAGCTTGACTGATTGGCACTTGATTTTTAGGAGTTAAGTTACTAAGTTATTAATTGAGTCTTAATTGACACTTATATACAAAGGCTAACACTTATTGGCTGAGCTTCAGATATTTGGTTACTAAAGCAAATTACCATCATATTATTGGATAAGTTTAAATCAGGTGATTACCTGTGAATATAACCAAAGACTTGTCTTTTTTTCAGAACACAGAAAGCTTTTAATAACAATACTGTTGTATATAACTTATGTTTATTTTAAAATTCAAGCTTCACAAAGTTCTTTAATTATATTTACTTTAATTAATTGTATCACTGTCATCCCATTGTTCATCAATTTGCTTGAGCAGATGCCAGTAACATCTTCATTTGTCCCTGTCATGTGCTAGTATAGCCCAGTGGTGTCTGCTCGTTCCAGGAGCACGAAGAGCACGTTGCTGTTACTGTTTTTGTCTTATCAAATACATCACGGGTAGCTTGCCAGGCTTTGTAGTGCCTTTAATTATATTAATCATTAGAATCCCATTCTATATGAAAGAACACTAAAATTCAACTTTCCCAGTCACATGACTTACAAGCTAGGATAAAACAAGGATTCAAAACAATTATGGAATTAGGATTCGAAACAATTTCAATTTCAAAACCAGGGCATGTCCAGTGTCTGAATTGGAGCTGGAGAGATAGTACAGCAGGTCAGGCACTTACCTTGCATGCACTGGTCCTGAATTTGATCATTCTGAACCTCACATCATCACATATGGTCTCCCAAGCCCCCATGAGTGATCCTGGAGTGCAGAGCCAGGAGTAAATGCTGAGCACTGCCAGACATGCCCACTCACCAGCCAAAAAACCCAACAAGGTTTGTGCCTGAACAGTCATCTAATGCTGAGGCCTCTTCAGATAAAGCATTAATGGAACTACCAAAAACTGTGAACACACAAAATTTTTCCTGTCTTCCAGCTCATTTCCTGACTGTCTTTTGCAGATATTATCACTCTGGGCCCTTCTTCAGGCCTCTTTTGGTAAATCAGTTATTTTGGTCAATAAGAGCGGGAGCGATAGCACAGTGGGTAGGGCATCTGCCTTGCATGTGGCCGACTGGGTTCAATTCCTCCATTCCTCTCAGAGAGCCCGGAAAGCTACTGAGAGTATCCCACCCACACAGCAGAGCCTGGCAAGCTATCTGTGGCGTATTAGATATTCCAAAAACAGTAACAATGATTCTAACAATGGAGACGTTACTGGTGCCTGCTTGAGCAAATCGATGAACAATGGGACGACAGTGTGAGTGCTACAACTGGCACGAACTTAATTCATTTTTCCTAAGTCACCTGCCCAACACTTTATCAAAATCATTAACTTTTGTCCACTCTTGTGGAATCTGTTACTGTTCATCTAATCCTTGGAGAGTCAGCTTTGCCTTTGATATATACAACAGAACTTGATTCAGATGGCTAAAGATTAAGCCATAGCTTCAAGTTTTTATTTAATGATTGACACTTGTTTGTATTCTTTTTAGCCATCCTTGATGCATATCACTTAATTTCATTTTCCCCCTTAAGTAAGAAATAAACATCCTCAGAACCCCTGCCCCTGCCCCACACACACCAAATAAAAATTTAACAGAAAAAGTTCATTTGTATTCTAATCCACATAAGTTTTTTAATGCTACAGATCACTGTTCAATTTAGTTTTTTTTGGGGGGGAGGTGAACAGGGGAAGTACATTAGCTCAAAACAATCCTAACAAAGGGCAATTTAGGATGCTCAGAGGTTAACTGAAGATATTTGTTTTCAGAAAGAAAGGAGGTGAATACATTTCACATAGATTATAGCTATTATTGCTGAGTACACAGTATCTCAGTTCCAAGTGTTGAAAGCTATAGCAAATAAAATATTTGAAGATATCTTTAAATGGTTACAGCAACTGATCATTGAGGAAAAAACACAGAATGAATTTAGAAAGACAAATTTCTATGAAAAAGAAGATGTAGTTAATTATCGAATGATACATTGTGTTTCTGTGTTATAAAGCAAATAAGTGACTCTGTACATTAGGAAAATTATGCTGAATCAATGTCCAAAGAATTAAGAAATTTTATTAGAGTTATAAAATAGAAATTCTTCTAAAGTATGATTTTATATAAGTGATTAGAGTATATACATAGATTAGGTAAATTCAGTACAAAGAACAGATGTATAGCTATTTCAATTATTGATAAACATTTACCTTTTCAAGTTTCCAAAATACAAGAATGACTTAACAAAACAGAGAACTATTTAATTTATTAGGGTGACCTTATATTTGGATAGATGCTGTATGTTTTTTGTTTTGTAAATGAAGTATGCTTAGTTAAAGAGCTTCACTAGGCATAGACCCCACTCAGTGTAAAACATCAGGGCTTATCTTTATTTGGCCTAAGAGATGACAGAAAGTCAGAATACTTCCAGAGCATTAGTATTTTTCAATATCTGTATAGAGGAATTCAACAGAAAGTACTTAATATAAATATCAAAAATTCCCAAAGCATTATCTCAATTTCTCCTGCAAACAATTTTTAGGATTTTCATGCCATAGGAAATGAGCAATCATTTTGGTCTCCATCTGTGACTCTGTTGGTGGTATTCTATGGATGTTTATAACAAGAAGACTAGGATTGGGGTGATTACCCCATGCCCCCTGCCAATATGTTCACCAATTCAGGGTACAAAAGCATGCTTTGCTTTCATGTAAGCCACAAGGATAGCCAACTTTATTCAACAATTTCCTGAATTTTCTATGAGATGAAATACCAACCAAATTTGATTAACAAATAAATAGTTGCACAATCACAATATCCTGACTAAAAAGAAAAACAAATATCATACACATTAAAAGGAAAGAAAACGTACATCTAAGGATATAAATGAAAATTTTATTTCTGGAAAAATATTTTCATTAAGATGCATAAAATAATAGAGAATGTCTACTTTTCTTTAAAGAGATCGAGGAAGTCATTATATCTTTTAAGCATTAATCGTTATACAGAATAGGATAAAGAAGAAGAATAGGAAAAAGTTCAAAGAAATGAAACCTCAATAGAACAAATAAAAATTTAATGTGGTCCTTCAAAAAAAACTGGCTCAGCTCTGCGAGGGGGCAAGATAAAATAAATTTGAATACATACCTGTGACATGCAAAGAATGATAAAAGATGCTTGCTGATGTCATAGACGATAACATTTAGAATGGAAAGCAGAGAATGGATTTATAAAAATAGTATTAACAAAGGAGAAAATGAAGTATAGGGATGATAAGTGATAATGACACTATGAAATAAAATCAGTTATAGCCACATGTTGACCCCGAAGCTGCAATTGAAGTTAATTAAGAAACATTCAAGGTGTGCCACCTATGAAACAGTGTGTAAGCAATCAATCCTGTTAGAACTCTAAGAATGGGATATAGTAGATTGAAACGTTTCTTTAAGGTCACAGATAGAAAAAAGCATGATGTTGCTAATTAAGTCATTATGAACTGTGATTTGAGTTCTTAAGTGCCTTTGCATGAAGAAGAAAAAGCTTTCATGTTTAATATATGACACCATTAATAAAAATTAATGCACACTTACTTAGAACTTAATTTTTGTGTCAATGGTCTAGCAAGAAAATGTTCCCTGTTAATCTAGAACTTAAGTTTAATGTCCACCCATCACATGTGAACTCTATTTTAGGTGCAGAAATAGGGAGCTAAACAAGGGAGGCCTTAACTGAACTGTGGATTTTATAGTGAGGATAGATATCAAGCAATGGATACATTTTTAAATTATATTTGCAATGAGTTTTGCAAGAGAACTGTACTGAAATGTAATTAATTCATTCCTTCTGTTAATTAGTGATGTAAATTCAATTTTATTGCAGTGAACTTCAAGTTTTAGAATAGTACAAAAGGACAGGAATAAAACCCTACAAGTATAGAACTTTTTGTCTGTTTTGATCATTTCCAGTCCTCACTGCCTAGCATTAATTAACCATTCAAAAATAATTTTTCACTGATAAATGAACTAGAAGCATTTGAATCAGTTACCTAAACTCTTATAAGTAATATACTTTACCACAGCAAAATTATCATAGATTGTAAATTGTTATGAATTGTCACACATTTCCCTTTTAACTATTAAAAAGATTAAGTTTTGTGAATATAACAGATTTGCTAATAGAAATTAAATTAAATTAAATTTCTAATAAAAATTGAGTAGGGATTTTTCTCTTCCCCAAAGTTAGAAATCAAAGTATTAATCAAAGTTAATAAGAAATAAAGCATCCAATAGAAAGGTTAAATTTGCCATGACTCAGTCTTATCACTTGTCAGAAGAAGGGAGAATAAATTTCCCTGAAAACTTGAGCCACAGAAATTATTCAAATCATTGTTCGATTTTTATTTCACACAGCCATCTGTCCCTTCCAAACCTCAGAGGCACTGAAAGTGGCCAAAAAATAGTCTCAGTCTGAGAGTGGCAATAAAAATGTCCAGCTCCTTTGTGGAAGAACTCAGCTTCGATTCCAACCCCAAGAAACTGTAACAGAAATACTAATGTATTCTGACTATTAAAATTCACAAGTTTGCTTTATTTAGAACATTCCTATATAGGCACAAGACTGTTTAAAAAGTTATTTAGGACTAGCTCAAGGAAGGTCCTTGAGCTAAGAGATTGAGGACAAGGTCCACCTGTCTCTAGTGCCCAGCATGTGACAGTAACTATCAATCTCCATCCTTGTTCAGATTTGAGGTCATTCAGAAGTCCTGCATTCTTCCCCATTTTAGAACAAGGGACGTTGGAAGAAAAACTAAGAAACCTAATCTGGCATGCAAGCTTAAAGAAGATTACTATTGGAAGTTTTTTGCTGAGATTCAAAAGAGGTTTGGGCATGCATTTGGGGTTCAGAAATAGAAACATATCTCCAAAGATAAGAGGATACATGAGTTCCTGTGGTGAGAAAATCATGAGTTTTCCAAATTGTTGAAAACTAGTTGAGGTGCATGCAACTTGAAAGAGGAGAGAATGAGCTGCTTGGAAAGTTGTGGACACAGGCATTCAGCAGCTGACATGAGAAGCTCTTCCCATTGCACTAAGAACTTTCAACTCTCCAGTGGTAGATTTAACGAGGGAAGAGAAATGAAATCCAGTGTTGTTTTCCATTCTCCAAAGAGATAATTGAACTCAATGTTGAATGCCTTTTTTCCTTTTAGCTCCAGAATCTCACTCCCTAATTAGTAAAAACTTCTCAGTCAATTTCATTCAGATTTCTTCTTTCAAGTATAGAATGTCTCTGTTTTATAAATATACTTTTTTCTTGATTCATCCATTCTTTTCAAAGTCTGTGAATTTCTTGTTACTACAATTTTCAAATATTTAGTCTGTAATCATTCTTCCAGGTCTGATCCCTAATCAATCTCATCTTAGTCCCTGACAGCATTCAATTTATTTTAAATCTCCTTTACATTTCTCTGCTTAGCCAAGATTAAAATTTACTTCTTTCCTATCAAATCTACTGATTTTTTTCTTATGCTTATTCTCTGATTATTCACTGCTTGCATTTCACATGCTTTTGGAAGATGAGGACTATGCATCGTTGATCATTGTTTCCAACATTTTGTGTTGGAGAAATACAAATATTCATTCTCTCATATTTGTCAGGTATGTATGTTCCTAATTATTTGGTCATCATTAAACTCCTTTATTTATAAATATTTCTAAATCAATATTCAGAATGAGAAAAGTTTACTTAGTATCCACAGTAAAGATCAAAGAAATATCAAATTAAAAATATACTTTTTTAAAAACAGAGGAAACTGAAATTGATGAATCTTTGCTTTATATAGTAACTCCATGGTGACCAGTTGTAAATATAACTCTGTTTAATTTTTAGGTTTAAGCATTTGTTTGCAAATGAAACATAATTTACTTTTTGCAGAAAAGAAAATGAAACAAAAAATTCTTCTCATCAGCTGAAAAATCTACCCCCACCTTGAATTTATTAATTATCTTCATGGTATCCCAGTTATTCTATCAAATTTTAAGTTTTTATCTTACTAATATATACTTTCTTATTTATACTAAATTTCATTGAAATAGAAATATTTGTTACTACTAGTTAACATGATAAATTCCCTTCTAGATTTGCTAATAAGATTCACTTTGAACTTTATAAATTTCACCAGAAGTCTGGCAATAAAATATTCTGAACCACAAGTTGATCTTCCCAAATGAGAGCTGTCACTATTATCTTACTCTGTTGATCAGCCAACTATGTCAAGCAGTACTGTCATTTTCTTCAGGAAAATAAGCAATCCCTTCACTCATGTTTTTCAGAGAAAAGGCAAGGAAGAAAAATAATGTGTTCCCCTCTTCTAGTCTTTAGTTGTGAAATATAAATAACTTTTAGTATCATAGTAACAATAACCATATATATTGTGTATTTTGTTTTTTTTTACCTTTGGAACAATGCTATTTTTAGTATTATTATTATTGGGTTTGGGGTCACACTCAGTGGTTCTCAGGACTTACTCCTCTCTGTGTGCTCACAGATCACTCCTGGCTGTATTCAAAGGATCATATGTGATGCCAGGAATCAAACCTAGTTCAGCCACATGCAAGGCAAGCTCCCTACCCTCTGTATTATCTCTCCAGCCCCTATTTAAACACTTTCTAGTTGGAACTATTGAAGTCTAACAATAGCCTATTTCATTGATAATCTAAGCATGCTCATTTTACAGAGGAGGAAAATAAGATAATGATGAGCTAAGCAATTTGCCCAAGACAGCTAGTAAGAGGCAGAACTTGAAGTCAGAAAGTGCAAGAGTACATATTTCCATAACATTCTCTGATCAATACATCTCTTTACTGAGTAAACTTCAGATAATAGATTTTAGGTTATTTATTTAACTTTAACAATAGAAATTTGAAGAATAAGTTTTTCTTTGCTCTTATTTAATAGTATGTGATATAAATTCCCTCCAATTAACTTAGCTTGTTTCAACAACTGTAATAGATATCATAGTTGTTGTGTGGTGTGTTGGTGCATCTTTAATATAGTACCTTTTAACAACTCTGTATCTACTTTAAACTTATTAATTTGAAAGGCATTGCCATAGCCATCAAATCCAGTGACCCTTTCTACTTGAAGCTATTCCCATCAGAATATTGAGAGTAAGTTTTTATTTAGTGCCTACTACCCATCAGGCACTGTAATAAGCACTTTAGCTTATCCTTAATCCCTTTATCCATTTATTGATTAAACATATTTATTGTCATCATTTTATAGATGATGCTTAGAGTAAGTGACTTGTTCAAGGTTGCACAGCTCATTAAGGGCTGAACTGACACAACAAAACAGTGACGAAGTAACTGCCCCAAAGTGACGAAGCCTATATTTCATTTGTCCTCTATGAAAAGATGTGGCTTCAAGAATAGTGTCTCACAACTGTGTGACAAGTTATGTGCCTTGTAGTTTCAGAATTATGTTTCCTTGGAATAAATTTGTTCCTTGTAGGATATCTTGAAAATTTTATATATAGTCTATACCTTCTGGGGTTGCATCCTAAAGAAAAACTCACGGAGAATAGTGTAGCATTATCAACATTATTTATGTTGGGTATGAATTTTTTTCAAATTTTGCTAGATAAAATAATTGAAATTTTCTTATCTTACTGAAAAAGAAGAAAAGATGAAAGTAAAGTAATTAAAAGTTATAATCATTGCTGATTTTACTATGGCTTTGTTATCAACTATTCAAAAGTGAACATGATCAGAAACATGTTATTAAAAGTATTTCAGGTTGTTGTTTTGAATCTTTTATTTTAAGGTGAATGGGAGAACAATATCTGCACCCATGAAGTCAGTGCTGTTTGTAAGAGAGCAGACTCACACATATCCCCCTCCTAAAAGCAACTGATTTCAGCATGGAACTCTATACCCATATATTCAATAGCAGTTTGTCTCAAGAAAAAAGTCAGCTATATTATATTTTATTAAGCTAGTGACAGATAATGACTAATAGTAATTGAAGTGACTGATGATCCTGTTATTTAACAAGATTTATCCTGCATATCTAAGCAGTCTTCACATCTTGGCTCAAATTCTATCAAAAAAATATATATGAGACATGGATATTTTTGCTTGTGAAATTTGTGCAGTATTACTCAGTGCTTTGTGATGAGAAATGTAAAATTCACTTTCTTAATATGAATTGCTTGAATATTACTGAATGAGAGAAGTTTCTTCTTCTGTCTCTATCATGAATCGAGGGATGAAATTGGATTTCAACATTCAGTATGTAACAACCTCCTGGCACTAAAGAAAGGGAGGGAAATAAGAGGAGGAAGAGGAGGAAGAAAGGTTGGGTATATTGCTGATCTTATCATGAATGTATTAACCAGCCTTCAAAAATGCACAGTGACAGGATGCTGTGATCCACTAGTACTAATAAGCTTGCCTCTTCTCTTCTCCAAGCTGGGTGTTACTTTATCAATACACACACACACACACACACACACACACACACACACACACACACACACACACCTTACTGTCCTGACAGAGGCACCTGTATGCCAGAGTCATACATGATGAGAGTTGGTAATTATGCTGTGGACTGCAGATAATCCATCATGGCAGATTCTGTTTGTAGCTCCTGATAATTAATGATGAATCCACAGAACAGCAGTTACACAGCATAGAAGAAATTCATCTTCTAAAGGTCAAAGAAGGGTTGAGGCATGAAGTAAAATAAGCCCAGAGCTGTTAAATATTTTTTACCAATCAATCTTTGTGAGCGGTTGTTTTTTACTTCCTCTTCTTTTGAAAGGCACCATGAAACAGTCAGATCTTAATGCATTGTCAGAAAATAAATCTCTGACTTTTCTCATAATTAGTAGAGGAAGGCTTTTTTTTTAAGTTCCTTCAGGAAGAAGTCGGCTTTGAATAGAGAATAAGTCATGAATCTGCTCAATGTGTATGCATCCGGAAAGGGATAAAACCATACCCAAATTTGCTCATTCGAAGGCATGGGTATATCCCTAACTAAAAAAGTGAAAACAGGAATTGGAAGACAAAGTATCTTTGGATGAGCATGAGAGGATAAAGGCAAAGCCCTATGAGAAAAGGAAGAGTTTGAGCAAACAGAATCAGATTCATTTCAGTGGGGAGTAGGGTTAAGGGATATGTTATGCCTATATATTTTTTGTGGCCACTCAGTCAAGCAGACTACACTCAGACCTGCATCTGTGGGAACCAAGAAAGAGAGGCTGCATTGAAAATCTGAACAAAGACAGATAAGATGTGAAGGGGAAATCAATGCCCTTAATGGCTTCCAGAATATTGGGAGGGACACTAACCTCTTGACCATAGATTATGGGTGTTTGAGTGAGATTCCATATCAATCTGAAATGATGTGGTAATGCATTTAAACCCAGGGTGTTAAAATATAGGTCGCATGTATGTAGTTTTGTTTATGTGTGAATGTTGAATAGCGTTGAAAAATGTGTTGGGATTGGCAGTCATTGATGGTGACACAGCCATCTCAGCTATGAAAGCACCTGAATAAAACAAACATGTTTCAAGTCCAAGTTCTTCTTCCCGTAGAAGACATGGTGTGCCAGAACGCATTTAAAAATTTTATACTTCCATTTTTCCTATTCAAAAAAACCAAAATTCTGCCAGGGAGATAATACAGGAGTGAGGTTGCATATCCTACAAGCAACCGACCCCCGTTCCATCCCCAGAACCACATGGCACCCTGAGTATCAATGGAGGCACCCATGAGACCTAGGAGCACTGTTGGATGGACCCTGTGGTCTCTGGCCCCACAGGGTCCAAGCAGCACTGCCTTTCCAGGTCCAGCTCCAACCACTGGTCAGTTAGCCAGGGACTTCCAAGAGCTGCCCCTGCAACCCTGAACATTTACTTGGGAGCTCTCCACTCTCCCACCCCCCAAAAAAGCTGATTCTATGGCTTCGAGAGTCAATGTTGAAAATGATAATGCTTGAGAAAATACAGAGTAACAGATGCTGACAACAACAAATACTTGCTAAGTTGTCCTTAATACAGTCTCTCCTAGGCAGCACCTATGCATACAATTATTTATTTCTATCTTATTCACACAAATATTTTAGGAGATGGACTCAAATTCTGTCAATTTGCAAAGGAAGGAGCTCCGTCACAGAAATCTCACAGGCAAAGAAAAATATGTCACTTTTTCAGACATTGATAATTTTTAAAAAATATCAAATAGGACAGATTATAGTTCTCAGCTACTCAAATGCTAAAATGTTGTCATGAAGATATTTTGTAGATGTGATTGTAGTCCATAACGAGATGACTTTCTGGAAGGGTGATTATCCTGGATGGTCTGATGACCTGATTCAATAAACTAAAATGTCTTAATAGCAGAGTTAATGTTTTTGTGGTGAAAGGCAGAGCTTCATGTGTGGATTTTATTTTTTTCTTATTCTCAAGAGGTCTGTCTGACCTGTCGTGATACCTGCCCTGTAGAGATTTAGCTTTTCTGAGCATTGTCCCCACAATTGCTAGTATGATTTTTTTGCTGTATGAAGAAAAGTAGATAGACTGATCCAGCCTTTCTGGAAAACAATACGGACAGTCCTTCAAAAACTAGAAATTGAGCTTCCATATGATCCCACAATACCACTTCTGGGAATAGACCCCTAGGATGCAAAAAAGCACAGTAGAAATGACATCTGTACCTATATGTTCATTGCACCACTGTTCACAATAACCAAAATCTGGAAACAACCCGAGTGCCCTAGAACAGATGACTGGTTGAAGAAACTTTGGTACATCTACACAATGGAATACTATGCAGCTGTTAGGAGAGATGAAGTCCTGAAATTTGCTTATCAATGGATAGACATGGAGAGTATCATGCTAAGTGAAATGAGTCAGAAAGAGAGGGACAGACATCGAAGGACTGCACTCATTTGTGGAGTATAGAATAACTTCACGTCAGACTGACACCCAAGGACAGTAGACACAAGGGCCAGGAGGATTGCCCCATAGTTGGAAGACTGCTTCACGAAGAAAGGGGAGAAGGCAGATAGAATAGAGAACGGATCACTAATAAGATGATGGCTGGAGGAAACCAGTTGGGATGGGAGGTGCATGCTGAAAGTAGATAATGGACCAAACATAATAACCTTAGTGTCTGTATTGCAAGTCATAATGCCCCAAAGTAGAAAGAGAGTATGGGGGGAATAGTCTGCCATGGAGGCAGGGGGAGGGTGGGAAAGGGGGCTTATACAGGGCATATTGGTGGTGGGAAATGTGCACTGGTGGAGGGATGGGTGTTTGATCATTGTGAGATTGTAACCCAAACATGAAAGCTTGTAACTATTTCACAGTGATTCAATAAAATTTTTAAAAATAAATAAATAAATAGGAGAGATAGAGAAAGATTTGAAGAAGATATTATACATCAGTAGACTGGAGCAATAGCACAGTGGGTAGGGTGTTTGCCTTGCACGTGGCCGACCAGGGTTTAATTCCTCCGTCCTTCTCGGAGAGGCTGGCAAGCTATCGAGAGTATCCCGTCCACATGGCAGAGCCTGGCAAACTACCCGTGGCATATTTAATATGCTAAAAACATTAACAACAAGTCTCACAATGGAGATGTTACTGGTGCCCGCTCTAGCAAATCAATGAATAACAGGACGACAGTGCTAACGTGCAGTATCTCCCACTGTCGGTGCTGGAATCATGCAGAGGGTAATAGTAGCCTTTAGACATCACTTTCCATTTGTCACTAAGTTCCAGGTGGGCTTCAATGATTTTTATTTGTTTATCCGGGGATGTTCAGGTGCTAATACTGGCTCAGTGCTCAAGAGTTGATCCCCAGTGGAAATTATGAGGACTGTGAAGAGCCAGATGTTGTACCTGGGCCTTGGTATGTAAAACATGTGCTTTAGCACAGTGCTCTCTTTTCCTTTTTTTCTGTAAATAGGGCAGTCACTGTCACTGTCACTGTCTTCCCATTGCTCATTGATTTGCTCGAGCAGGCACCAGTAACGTCTCCATCGTGAGACTTCTTGCTACTGTTTTTGGCATATCGAATATGCCAGGGGTAGCTTGCCAGGCTCTGCCGTGCGGGTGAAATACTCTAGGTAGCTTGCCAGGCTCTCTGAGAGGGGCAGAGTAATCGAACCCAGGTTGACCATGTGCAAGGCGAGCGCCCTACCCGCTGCACTATAGCTTCCACCAGTAAATAGGGCAGTAGGCCAAAAAAGTCTGAGAACTTCTTTTATATGTGCATAGATATTTGTGACTAAGTCTCTGTACATTCTGTTCCCAGTTCCTCAGTTGTCTACATTTCTGCTGGACTCTGTGAGTTATCAATTCTCTCTTTTCCATCTCCAACCTTGAGAACTTTGTCCTTCTTTTCTGTTTTGTTAATCTTTGGTGAATTTAGGAATGGGCATGAATATATTACCTCTTGGGAAGGGAAATTAAAGCATTCTCTTCATTCTCTCTGGCAACATCACAAAGTATTTTTTTCCTTTTATTTTTGGTTTTGTTTTTTGTTTGGTTGGTTGGTTTTTAGTTTTTCATCACACCTGAAAGAGCTTACTTACTCTTGGCTCTGTCCTCAGAAATCACTCCTCGCAGGGTTTGGATCAGTTGCTTGCAGAACAAGAGCCTTATCCTGTATTATCTCTCCAGCTCAGTATCACAAGGTTGGTGTCAGTCTAAATAGCCTAAAGCTGTAATTGAGAATCATGAAAATTTTCTCAAATTTCATGACCTCTGTTCTACAGCGATGATAGCAACTATCATACCTTCTGGACAGTAAGGAGTGCAGTGTACATTTGAGATCTGTGTTGAACAATTGCTTCTCTCATATGCTAGAACTGAAACGCAGGAAGACAGGCGATCAGGGACATCTGCTTCATTTTCCTCAAGAGGCAAAACTTGACTGCCCTTCCATGATCATTAGCATTTCTCTTCACAGCTGTCACCTGAGGAGAAAACCTCCAGGAAGTGAAAGGCTGGGCCAGAGGGAAAACTATCCTCAGTAAGGAAGTTCAGATGGCCCTTGTTGGGATTTTCTGATACTTGGCTCTGCTGACTGACCTTTTTCATCTGGCTAGCAGTGAATGAGTGGCAGCAGCTGCGCGTCATTCAGAAATGAAAATCTGAGCATCTGCACCTTTCAAAGTCATGTGAAGGAAACAGACAAGGCCCAAAGTTCCTGGACTATTAATGGCCCCACTTATCCATAAGCACATACTTTGCTCAAGTATATTATCAGAACTCCTAATTATAATGCTATAAATTATAGCAGAAATTTAAAGAAGCTATAGAGAAAGGAAGAAATATGAATATTACTTAAAATGAGAAGGTAATTAAGTTATCCTCTTCCCTCTGAGCCAGTTCTGGCTGTTTGAAATAAGTCCTAATAACAGTGCTAAATGCACTCATATTGCAAATGAATATTAAACTGACCTACTTTAGAGATTTCATAACTGGTTTATTAAGGTAGTCATTGTTACTATGGGTATCTGAATTATTCTTATGCATGTCGAAGATATGATGGTTAATATTCCAGTGGAAGCCTGGAGCCCAGAAGCTTGGTCAAATAACATTCTGGAAGTATTTGGGAGAATAAGATCAATATTTAAAACACTGGACTTTGGGTAGAGCACATTTCATTTCATAACTTGGATATAGCTCATCTAATAAACTGAAGGCCTTAATAATATGAAGATTAACCTCCTATGAGTTCCAAGAAGGAATCCTGACAACTGACTAGCCTTTTAATTTCAACCACAATTCTTTCCTGAGTCTCTAGAATGCTGACCTCAATATCAAATTTTGAATTTACAAAACTGCCACAACTGCACAAGCCAATACCTTAAAATAATTAACACACACACATATACACAAACACACCTGGTTCTATTAGTTCTCTGGAGAACTCAGTCATACAGAAATAACTTAACTTTCAGAACCATAAAAACTAAGAATCCAGCTGCACTCACTGATACCTAATTATTGTTTGAACCAAATATTGTTAGTTGATAGTATGCTAAAAATACTATTTTTTCTTTTTTTAATTTTTTCTTAATTTTTTTATTTTATTGAAACACTGTGAGATAGTTACAAGCTTTCATGTTTGGGTTACAATCTCACAATGATCAAACACCCATCCCTCCACCAGTGCACATTTCCCACCACCTATATCCCCTGTATAAGTCCCCTTTCCCACCCTCCCCCTGCCTCCATGGCAGACAATATTCCCCATACTTTCTCTACTTTTGGGCATCATGGCTTGCAACACCGACACTGAGAGGCCATCATGTTTGGTCCATTATCTCCTTTTGGCACACATCTCCCATCCCGACTGATTCCTCCTGCTATCAAAAAAAAATACTATCTTTCCTGCACATGCTAATGTATATTCATTATAGAGTGATCAGTGGAGTAATTAATCAGACATGCCCCTTCTTAGTCCATTTATTCTATATTAACAGCCCCATCTAAGAAACTTGTAAAGAATAGAAATGTATCATAGTTCTAAAGACTGGGAGCTAATATTGGAGTTCCAGTAGAGTTGAATTTTTGATCAAGTCTCCCATCCTCATTGAGACTGGTCACAATTTTGTTTCCATATGGTGGATGGGGACAGGAAGCATTCCCAGGTCTTTTTGTTATTGTTATTGTTTGTTGCTTGCTTGTTGCTAAATTTGGGGCCACATTTATCTATGTTCAGGGCTTTCTTCTGGCTCTGCATTCAAGGATCACTCCTGGTGGGGCTCAGGAAATAATTATGGGGTCCCGGGAATTGAGCCCAGGTTGGCTGCTTGCAAGATATGCTCTTCACCCACCCACTTTACTATCTCTTTGCCTTTCCCCCACCCCGCCTACCCAATTAGGTCTTTTTTTATAATGATACTTACCCCATCTCTCATGACACATTGGGCATTAATGTTAATTTATGAATTTGGGAGATACACAAACATTCAGATCATAGCACCCTCCATAACTCCAAGGAGTTCAGACTGTTTTCAGGGCTCTTTATTGTCAGCTCCAGAAATTGCTGGGACTTTTGTCATTAACCTAGATATACAAACAATCCCTTTAAGTATTGTAAATCAGAAATTTATTGACCCAGCTAACATTAAGGTAAACATCGTATCATAGGGAGACAATGATGAACAGAAGAAGCATAGTCCCAAATGTTATGTAAACCAAATCTGAGGGAAAAGCAGATGTGGCTCAAATAATATTAGTGACAGACCTAGTTGCAAACTAAAATAAGTGCTGGAGGAAGGATGTCTAGTACTTTGAATGAGTATGACAGAGGCACCCTGATTGATCTCTAATCAATCTCGTCACCAAACTAGCAAATGAAAACTGAACAAATATGCAGAATCTCAAGCCCCAGCTCACACTTGCATTTTGGCAAGTTTTGAGGTGATTTGCATTCCCTTTATAGTTGACCAGCAACTGGTTTAAGCGATAAAGAAAACTGCAGCTGAGACCTGAATAGAAGGGGCAGAACTCAAAGACAAAGGAAACAATCTTTACTGCTGTGCAACAATCATAGCTAATTCCCAAACGTTGCCACTTCTCTTTCCATGCCCTTGTAAGGTTTGTGTTTTGAGTCCCTACTAGGCTAGATATGGCTTAGTGACTTCTTCTGGTTAGTGAAAGATGATTAGAATAGACCCAGGTCATCCTAATCACATTTTGAGTGGAATCCTTGAGAGCCATTATGTAGTTGGGGTTCTTTGTTTTGCTTTATGGGATTCTGTTTTTCCTTTGTGCAGTTCATGAACAGTGTGTAGTTAGTTACTTCATCGTCAAAACAAACTTAGAACAGAAGCGTTAGCTTACCTGAAATGAATCTGAGCACAAATGAGTCTTGGTTTATGGAGTAATTCAGTATGCTGCGTTCACTTCACTCCACCAACATTTAGTGCCTACAAAGTTCTCATCCCTGACTTACGCAGTGATGAAATGAGCCAGACGGGTCCTGTGGATCTTCACTTTGCCTGGGAAAAAGGCTAGGCGAATGGGCAACTAAGAAAGTAGAAAAATAATCAGTTTGGATGATTAAGTGTGAAGGGATTGAGATGGGCTAGTGAGATCAGCAAGGCATGCTGGGACTCTCTCCCGCCAGGGATCGCTTCCCTCCCCAAGGAGCTGATAATGCGACTTCTACCTGGCTGAAGAGAAAGATACAGACATGGAACCATCTGGAGGAAGAGCCTCAGGGAAAAGAAACATAATGTCCTTGAGGCAGTTACAAGCTTGGCATAAAACAAAAGCCAACAGAAACTCAGCACCTGGGAAGCTTTCTCCACAAAGGAGGAAGGAATGGGTTTAAGATGCCCAAGTTTTCTAGTCTATTAAGAGGCTTATGTTTTATTCTAAGCACAACGGTAGCATGTGATTTGAATGGTATTTTAAATAGGATTACTCTGGATACTGTTTGCCCACAGAATCCTTGTCAGAATGAGAAAGAGAGCACACTAGAACCTAAATGCTAGTGTGACTGGACGAATGTTAGGAAAAGAGAAATTTAGTCCTATTTATTACTGGTCTCATAGAGATCCTTTTTTTTTCCCCACCTCCAAAGGAAACTCAGCTTCACAGGTGCTGAGTTTTTGTTGTTGTTGTTGTTGTTGTTGTTGCTGATTTTTGTTTTATACCAAGCTTAACTGCCTCAAGGACGTTGTGTTTCTTTTCCCTGAGGCTCTTCCTCCAGATGGCTCCATGTCTGTATCTTTCTCTCCAATCAGGTACCAAGTCGCATTATCAGCTCCCTTGGGGAGGGAAGCTCTCCCCAAGTAATAAATATTCACTCAACCATATAGGCACGGGAGAATACTCAAAAGTCCCAGCTGACTAGGAATTAGCTCTGAGTTCAAATTCCCCAAAATCTGAGCTTACACTCTATCAAAAAAGAAAGGTTTGTACTGATTTCTCTATCAGGATGGAATCTGGCTTCTTATCACCAGAAATCTATGAAGTAAAAGGACCAGTAGTGCACGCTCACCTCTCATCCAGACTCAGCAGGCAATGTTTCATAGTGCTAGGATTCTCCAGCAGAAATTTGAATGAAGTGATTTCAATGAAATCTGTTTGAATAAAAGAAAGAAAAAAAAGAACTGAAAATGACAGCTCAAGAGACTCCCAGAGCTAAATTTAAAATAGTAAAGGTCACAAAAATCTCCCATGTTTAACTAACCCTGTAATGAGAAAGACTTACCACACTGAAGTCCCAAAGAGTCTTTGAGAACCCTAAAGAGAAGAAGCCACATAATTTGAGTGTCATCATTGAAAGTCCTGGAAAGAGAAAGATCAAGCCACCAAAATGAGTTTAGGGCCCAAAGAGGGTTAATTTAAGAGCTGAGAGCAAAATCACTATCCTTTCATAATTATCAGAAGGAGAATTTGGATACCACTCGGCAGAGCCCTGGCACATCATGAAAAGAGAATATTTCTCTCCTGCTTGGTTTATTTTATTTCTAATCAGCAGTACTTGAAATGAATTCCACAATCTATTGGCCTCTCTCACCCATAAAAGCTTTCTTTCTCTCTTTTGATATTAGCATAAATCCCCTTCTACTATAAGAAAAAAATCTCCCACTTAAAGGCTAGATCTTTTCTCACATATGGCCCTACTTTACGAGGTTCAATATGTCATTAAAAGGAAAGGAAAGGTAAGACATGAGAAGTGTAGCATTTTGAACATGAAAGACTCTGAACACAGATCACTACATTGATTAAGTTCAGGGCAGCTGAGGAGGTTAAAGTTTGGCCTCTAGAAGACTGAAGTACTGAATCTGAGTAGTATTGAGCTCTTAATGTGATGACATAACGTGAAAATACTGAGGTGTGGGGAAGGCAGTTTTATGCTCTGACTAGAATTCTGTAATGTGAAGAGTGAACATTGCAGTGTCTGATGATAATGACTTGAAACTTTGCTATTTGGGTTGTTGGATTATCTGGTATTTAAAAGACTCAATAAGATCCAGTTACGTATTGTTACATATAAAGGCTGGATCGATAGCACAGCCAGTAGGGTGTTTGCCTTGCATGCAGCCAACCTGGGTTTGATTCCTCCATCCCTCTCAGAGAGTCTGGCAGGCTACTGAGAGTATCCCACCCGCACAGAAGAGCTGGCCAGCTACCCATGACGTATTCAATATGCCAAAAACAGTAACAACAAGTCTCACAATGGAGACGCTACTGGTGCCCGCTAGAGCAAATAGAAGAACAACGGGACAACAGTGCTATAGTGCTACATATCAAGGCTTAAAATTGTGGCCACTGATTTTTTTTTCCTTTCACTTACCTCTGTGATTCATAAATGTGACTTAAGAAAATGAAATTACTTTCTTTTCACTCTGTTATTAAAATGAAGTGTGACGGTTTTATTTTTTATTATGGACTGGAGCGATCGCATAGCGGATAGGGCATTTGCCTTGCATGCGGCCGACCTGGGTTCGATTCCTCTGTCCCTCTCAGAGAGGCCGGCAAGCTATCAAGAGTATCCCGCCTGCACAGCAGAGACTGGCAAGTTACCCGTGGCATATTCAATATGCCAAAAACAGTAACAACAAGTCTCACAATGGAGACATTACGGATGCCTGCTTGAGCAAATCGATGAACAACGGAACAACAGCACTACAGTGCTAAATTTTTATTATGTTTTTGTTTGAGAGCCATACCTGGCATTGCACAAAGCTAACTCCTGGTGCTCTCAGGGAACTATGTGGGATGCCAGAGTTAGAACCCAGGTTGGACATGAGCAAGGAAAGCACCTGATCCACTGTACTATCTCTCTGGCTCCAAGATCTCAATATTTTTAAAATAACTTTGGAAGATTTTTTTTCTTTTGCATCAGAGAAGTATATCAACAATTTTGAATGCTGTTTCATAGATCTGAACAAGATTATATTCTAGGAAATCAGACATTAATTCACATCCTTGAATACCTAAAGTTCTAAGAGTAATGAAAATTGAAAAGGTTCTCATTTTAATAAAGTGATAGTGTGTTTTGAGTTTGGAACTCTACCCACAGACTTGGTTAAAATCATCAGTCAGAAGCAATTGATCTTTGTCTTTGAGTGGAAAAAATTTAATTTTAATTCAGTTTCATAATAAAATGGTAGGGCTGGGGTAGAAGGGAATTATCCTAGTATTTAGAATTAGCATCATGCTTTTGGGTAGTATCTCTATAACATGCAGTACCAGAGAGTAAAAATGAAAATGAAAATAATGGTTTTAATATTAATATTTATTCTTTACCTGCGGGGCTCCCAAGCAGTACACAGGGGGGCCAGGGACCACCCCTGGCTGTACTTGGTCAACCAACCCAGCTGGTTCCATGAGAGAGCCCAAGGATGGGGTGATATCTAGTGTGGGGGCCATCAGGGCTACACCCAGTGATACTTGGGTAGCCATGTAGTATCGAAAGTCAAAGCAGACTACTAACTGCTATTATCTATCCCCTGCCCCTTAATTTTTATTCTTATTATTTTTATTCCTATTAAGCTCAAATTATCCATGTTAGAGTAAAATGTGACATTTATTTTACTAGGGCTGGGGCGATAGCACAGCGGTTGGGTGTTCGCCTTTCACGCGGCCGACCCGAGTTCAATTCCTCCGCCCCTCTCGGAGAGCCCGGCAAGCTACCTAGTGTATTGGATATGCCAAAAACAGTAACAATAAGTCTCTCAATGAGAGACATTACTGGTGCCCGCTCAAACAAATTGATGAGCAACGGGATGTATGTATGTATTTATTTTACACCTTTGCCTCTTAGCAAGCATAGAGGCAAAAGTAATAACCATTATGACTGTCAGTGTTATTGACCAGAAATGAATAAAGAATGTTTGAATTGTCAACCATAAGAATTTGTTAGAAAGACCTATCATTTTTCTTTTAAAAAAAATTGTTATGACACTTTAGGTAATATGGTTACAATACTGCTAATGTTTTTAGTTATGGTGTATCAAGTTATATCATTTCTTGCCTGTTATTTGAACTTTCAAGTTAAAAAAAGTGAAACTGCATATTAATATTCCGATCCCGCCCTGCAGAACTGTCTCTATTTAAGTAAATTAGTGTATGTCGGGGTCTTTCCATCGAAATATCTTCCAAACTGGTGATGACCTGAGGCTCCTTTCAGCATTGAGTCTAGCATGATCCAGGATGATAGAGACCAACGATGAAAAAGGGCTGTATAATAGTTAAAGAAACCTCCTAGTTGAGATTTATATTTGTCTTTTCCACTTTAGGTGTTGTTTATTTATGGTAGTCCAAATTATGGACTAATGTCATCTTAAAAATTAAAGGAATTTAATGGACCGTGCAATTCAAATGTCATTGTTTTATAGACTGAAAAAAGGAAAGCAATCGAAAGTGAACTCCTAAGAGCTCAAGTCTATGGTTCAAGGCTATACCCTTGATTAGTGGCATGGGCTCTAGTCACATATGTTTTTTAGTATTTTATTTTATTTTATTTACTTTTTAATTTATTTTTTTATGAATCACCATGAGGTACAGTTACAGACTTACAAACTTCCATGCTTACATTTCAGTCTTACAATGATTGAATACCCATCCCCCCACCAGTGTCCATTCTCCATCATCAATGTTCCCAGTTCCCCCCTCTCCCACCTGCCTCTGTGGCAGGCCCATTTCCTTATATTTTCTCTCTCTCCTTTAGGGTGCTGTGGTTTGCAATGCAGGTAGTAAGTAGCCATCATGTTCGGTCTATAATCTACTTTCAGCACGCATCTCCCATCTTGAGTGGGCCCTCCAGCACCCTTTACTTAGTGGTCCCTTCTCTATCTGAGCTGCCTTTTCCTCCAGCATGTGAGGCCAGCTTCCAAGACGTGGAGCAGTCCTCCTCATCCTTATCTCTACTATCCTTGGGTGTTAGTCTCCCATTCTGTTACTAGACACTTTTTTTTTTAATTCACAAAATATTTACTGAGTTCGGGTATTTTGTTGTGTATAAGGCTCTATGCTCAGTATAGGAGAAATAGGAATAAGGGCTCACTATGGCTAGAAAGAACCCTTCTATAACTCCAGCTTCCCAATATTTTGTGCTTCATCTAATCCCCAAATCCTTGGGGCACGTACATCCACAAAGTAGAAAGCGTCCTCCAATTGAGTTTAAAATCTAAAGTTAATACTCAGAGCAGTGAGTTTAAAAATCTAAAGTTAAAACTCAGCTGTAAGAAAGAGAAAAAATGAGAGAATTTGAGATGTTGCCTGAAGTAATTTTTTTTAAATATTAAACTGTATGATAGTTTGTGACCCAGAAAAAAAGTATAATTTTCTTAGCCCAGGAGGCTCATTTTAAGTTAAAATTATGTCATGGTCTGTTGCTTTTAAATTAAACTTTTACCACTTAGCCATGTAAAGTATTTGATTTTTGAGAAGACTTTATAATCAAGTAATTAACAAAAGAATACTGGGACGTTTATAAAATGTGGAGAGAGACTATGAGAGAAATGGCCAACTTTAATTTCTTTCCAATTAGAAGACATTTCTTCAATCTTTAAATTATATCCTTCTCTCCTTGAGAGGGAGGAAAAATGGCTTCTCAGTTTTGTGCCTCTAGGAAATCAGTTCATGAAGCAACACGAAATGGTTGCAGCAATAAATGTTTGTTACCCTAAGAATATGATAATACAAGATTCTACAATTGCACTCTTTCCCGGAGCCAAATGGGACTTACATTTCCATCTCCCAGGTAACTGAATCCTACTCTATTTTGGTCACAGGCAAACTGAGCTAGTAATTTCCTACTTTGGTAGGCTTTATTATATAAAACACAAAGCATGTCTTTAAAAATATAGGTTATCCATATATTATCCTAACAGGCACCATTCTCCCCATGACTCATAAAGTTGATGGGCACCCCTCAGACTAAAACAGACAGGATGAGGGGGCTGACTACTTCATTTCACACTTCCACGCACATCTCTTTTTTATAACTTGGGTCGCTTTCTGATTTCTCCTGAGACATTGCTAGCAGAGCAACAGCTTAAGTTAGTCATAGGAATCAAAAATAGGCTCTCAAATGTAAGCTTTCATTTCCAAGTTTAATATGCATATACACGGTAATGTGAGGGGTCTCCTAATGTTTTTGAGTTACAGGAGACAAGGTACTACTGATTAGACCAAATATTAAGGTCTGCTTTTATAGCCTCTGCTTCAGAGTTCAATTCACGTCCTGAACAGTGATATGAATAATAATAATAATAATCTGTGAGCTGGTAAAACTTATAGGATCAACCTGTTATTTTCTTGGAGCTAATCACCTGCTCTAACTAATTCATTGTTCTATTCATGAAATACCTGATTTTTTTTCAGTTACCTAAAAAATGTCTCCCAAGTTTACTGTTCTGAAAAACAGGTCTGCTATTCAGAAGATAAATGTTTTCTATAGTCATCACTGTATCACTGTCATCCCATTGCTCATTGATTTGCTTGAGCGGGCACCAGTAATGTCTCCATCGTGAGACTTGTTACTGTTTTTGGCATATCAAATACACCATGGATAGCTTGCCAGGCTCTGCCATGTGGGCAAGATACTCTTGGTAGCTTGCCAGGCTCTCCAAGAGGGGCAGAGGAACCTGGGAACCTGGGTCAGCAAGGCAAACGCCCTCCCTGCTATGCTATCACTCTAGTCCTTTACAGTCATATCTAATGATTATATCATTATGTGCTAAGGATACTATATATAATATATATAATAATTGTACAGTGTTTCGTAGGTGAAGACTTGTGATTGTGTTGATTACTAACCCATTAGTACTACCTTGACATTTTTTAGTATGCCAATAAGCCTTTTGTGAGACATTTCTGCATGTAGAATACAGGACTACTTGATTTTTAGCAATGATCATTACTCAGCTTCCCCTTCTTTTAAGGTTAATGGAAAAATATTATTTGTTTTATTTTGGAGCTCTACCTAGTGGTGCTAGGGATACCTTGCAGTGCCAAGGATTGATCCTTGGATAACCTCTTTGGAAGTCTTACAACTACTCATCTCTGCCACTGCAACATGACTGAAGCCAGAAACAGAAAATAAATGAGAACGATTGCTCTCGAACTAAACTCCAGTTATGAAGACATAACTTTGAATTTCAGGTCATTTTCTCAAGTTGTGAAACATTCTCTTTTAAAAGTAATAATTACTTTTGTCAACCCCTTGAAAATTAAAATAGCTTTCTACATGTCTGGTTCATAAGGACACAATTAGGCTCATAAACTAGTTACCCGTCCCTATTTTGAAAGAAATACTAGCAAGGTAAAAACTATGGTACCTGATGCTTTGAAAAAGTTGCACATTTCCTGATGTTCATCTCTCTGCTTAGGTCAGTTTTTTTGCCACTGAACTGCCATGATTGCTGTTTTTGCTCCACCTCTAATGCTGATCATCTTCCATCATCATCCTTCTCCTTAGCATACACAGTTTTAAAAGTTGCCTTGTGTTATCCAGATAATGATTTTACATGATACAGATAAGACTTTGGCTGGCAATAGTTAATTGTATGGTAGATACACTTAAAATGTATTCAGTAGATCATAAGTGTTTTCACAACAAAACAGTGACAATGTGAGGTGAGGTATGTGTTAATTAGTTTGACTATGATCATCATCTTATAATGTAGACATAAATAATCATGTTACACACCTTAGCTCTATGCAAATTTTATTTTCCGTTTTACCTCAAGAAGGAGCAGAAGGAGAACACCAAAATGAGAATTAAGGAATCTGCCTGATGACACAATTTAGTGGCAGAAACACAATTCAAATCTACTGTACTGTTTTTTTACCAGTTATTTTGAAAAACATTTGACTTCCATATGTCCTCACAGTATGTTTAATAGACTTTCCTTCAAATATACCTATCTAATAATTACTTTTCCTCTCATTTTCACTGTTTCCAACTATCTCTGAAGGTGAATTCTAGCAATTTGTATCTAATTATATTTTTCCATTATAATTGTGTATTTGCTCTTTAATCATCATAATATGTAAGATAGAAGAATCATGTAGCACACTTCCAGTTCATTAATTTAGTTCTCAAAATGAATGCTACTATAAATGGATACTTAAAGTTTTGAGACAAAAGTAATAATTTATCAGATTAATAACAATAATGACAAATATTTTTGAGACAGATTTAGGAGTTTTTACATTTTTTTAACTTTTCATCTTCAATATTATTATGCATTAAATAGTATCATTTCAATATACAGACAAATAGTTTACTGTGGAGGAACTACAAAGCAAACCTAATATACCAGACATAATCTACCAACCAGAATCTGTATACAAGAATCCAACTCCAAGTCTACAGTTTATTAAATTATTATGTAATAATACTGCAAGGAAGGAGGGAGAAGGTAGGAAAGGAAAATAGGAGGGAGAAAAGGAAAGGGAAGAGAAAGGATTTGAATTTTCTAAGTTACAATGCAAAGAAAAATTCACTGGTACTTAAGAGATCTAAATCCAATTTTTAACTAACTTTGCAACTTTAAGCAGCCATGTTAACTTTTATTTTCTCTGTGCCTTCCTTTGCCCTCTGTAAACAAAATCCTTGAATCTAGATGTGATCCACGACATCTTTGAGTTCTATATCAATGATCCTATTTTTGAAAATCTTTCCCCTTCTCTTATCCTTACTGACAGACAAGCACTTCTGAGACCTCTAACTTTATTATACAAGCCGTCTTTGATTATTTTAAATCTGTATTAGTTAAGTTACAATCAAAGACTGTCAAAACAGATATTTTATGTCTAGATGGATTGAAATGCATGATTCCCTGTAGAATGCGAGGGTTACAAAACCATAATCAGTTGAGACAAAGATCCAAGATGAGTCAATGGATTTCACTGCAGAATTATAATCAGCCCTGGTGAGAATCTTTTACAAGAGTCAAAACCAGAATGAAAGGAGGCCCTGAGCTTGGAGACACACAGAAAGGTCTATCTTATTGACAGCTACTCTAACCTCACTCTCATCTCAGTAACGTATCTTTTCTGATTGAAGAGACCCCAGTGCCCCTTTTCAGGTTCTGAATGAAGGCTTCCCTTCTGCCTGTGTTGCTCATGAAAAGTAACGGCAGGTAATCAAGCAGAATTAGTCTGTAGCTAATCCCTGTAAACAATAAAACCTTACTTCAGTTTGTTCGTTGTAAAGCCTCTCTGAGACTCTTTGTGGAGTTCTTTGTTATTGAATAACTCTTGTTACTTATTTTATTTTGAAAATCAGATTTTATTGACTGGACAAATTTGAAGCATTTCCTATGACAATAAATATCCTTTCTTCCAAGATGACCCAAAAACAACTAGTGAAGACAAAATTACTATCATAAGGCTAATGATTTAATTACTCATATATAAAAATATAGTTATAAAAAAAGTTCTGAACAATGCTCCTGTAAACAATTATTATTTAATGTAGCAAAATATCTTTGCACTTTTTTGCATAATTGACTGTAATTATGTAGATTAAGAAACCGCAGTCCACCATAGCGACTCCCAACCTTTCAATCTGTGCTGGCCACAGGCCCATTTTTGAAAACCTCAAAGTCTATGTTAAAGATGATCCCCATTATGCATCAGTATGCATCTCTCACTGACCAAAATGTCATTAACTGAAGCCACACTGCATTATAGCTATTCTGCTTGTCACTATTGCAAGCACACATAGCTAATAGTATGTAGACCAAGGGTCTCAATATAAGGAATGCCAGGCTGATGTTCTTTCCATGAGACCAGAGCTGCCTCATCAAGAAGAACACATGGAACAAGAGCTTAACCCAGTACCTTCCAGATCCACTAGCTTCAGTTTCCTACAATATTCCTGGACCCAAGAAATTCTGTGTCATTTGCCACATGTTTTTAACTGTTTGAGTACATAGGTTTTTTTTCTAAGCAAAAATTTCTCTCTGGTTAGGTACGAGCCAGCATGATGCAACCCTTGGCAGAAAGCCCTCTGGACTTAGTCACTAAAATACTAAAATACAGAAATCTAGAACCTCACAGCCGCTACTGTGGCCACATGATCTCATATCTCCCCATTCTCAGCAATGGAAAACAAATTATCAAATGCTTCCTTTCCAGCAGGTCCGACTCTGGGGGGGGAAACTCCAAACAATAATAGTGAGTTTTTTTGTTTGTATGTAATCAAAGTAAAGAGAAAGTAAAGTGAAATTTATCAACTACACAGGCCGGGTGGGGGACTGGGGGGTGGGGGGGTGAGGGGAAGGTTTACTGTGGTTCTCGGTGGTGGAATATATGCACTGGTGAATGGATAGGTGTTCGAGCATTATATAACTGAGACTTAAGCCTGAAAGCTTTGTAACCTTCAACATGGTGATTCAATAAAAAAAAAAATTAAATTCTCCCTGGTTTATATCTGGAGGGAAAAGATTCAGTTATAGGAAAACCAAAACCCTCTCAACAAATAAAATCAAATTTCTTTGAAAAGGGGGTGAAGACATGTTATATATTTTTTATAGTGCATTACTTTACACAAAATAATAAGCTTTTTCCCAAAAGCATAAATAAAAATGCTATTGTAAACTAATCATAGTGTTTTAAGGATAAGAAGCATAGAGAGAGTACAGACATGGCTGACCCAGATTCAATCCTCAGCAACCCCTACGGTTTCCTTAGCCCCAACAGGAATTATTCCTGAGCACAGAGTCAGGAGCAAGCCTTGAACACTGGTAGGTGTGGCTCAAAAAATTTTTAAAAAGAGACATTACATGTCATTAAATATTTTTAGTGTGACAGATCATTAATAGAAAGTGACTATGTGCAACAGTGAATATAACATCAAACTGACAAGCAGATGCAATGGGGGAAAAGAAAGCTCAAAAATAGTAATCAATCTAGTAGAAATTTTAAAAGCAGTACATGGGTTTGGAGTGATAGCACAGTGGGTAGGGCATTTGCCTTGCACGCCGCCAACTCAGGTTCGATTCCCAGCATCCCATATGGTCCCCTGAGCACCACCAGGGGTAATTCCTGAGTGCAGAGCCAGGAGTAACCCCTGTGCATCACCAGGTGTGACCCAAAAAAAGCAAGCAAAAAAAAAAAAGCAGTACAGACTAGAGCTTTCAGATAAAATGCAGAATACCCAGTTATATTGGAATTTCAGATAAATAAGTAATTTTTGGTCTGAGTATGCCTCATATTGTATTTTAACTTGCCAGTTCTTGTTATCCTAATTTGGTAACCTTTATAAACAAAGAAATATCATAGGAGCCATCTTTGCTTTTTAAGTTAACCTGGCAATGCACAGGGGTTACTCCTGGCTCTGTACTCAGGAATTACTCCTGGCAGTGCTCAGGGGACCATATGGGATGCTGGGAATCGGACCTGAGTTGACCTCGTGCAAGGCAAATGCCCTACCCACTGTGTTATTATTCCAGCCCATTACTGATCATTTTTAATTGTGATATTTAATACAATTTTAACTTAGTACATCCTATCGTTTCTGATTTTAATTTAAGTAAGGTTGCATTTGAATGGTATATGAGTTTGAGATATGCCTCATTTAAAACCAACATTGTCTTCCTTTGGTTCTAGCTTATGACCTTTCTAAATCTATTTCCTGGATTTCTGACTTCCCCTCTTAATTATTTTCTTTGTTTTCTCCACTTGCCACATTTAAGTGAAATTATATGGCGTTTGTCTTTATCTGACTTATTTCACCAGAGGGTCTTAGTCCATCTATGTTATTGCACATGACAGTAGGATATATTTCCTTTCAGCATATGATTTTCCATGATGTACAAACATTAGTTATTTTTTTCTACTTGTCAGTTTATGGGATTGTTGATTTAAGATTTCTAGTTCTTGGCTATTGTGAAAATGCTGTAGGAAACAAGAGAGTAAATATATCTCTTTAAGACAATGTGTTTTTAATTGGGTAGTAGTACTTGGGCATGAGGTGATTGGATTATATGGAATTCAGTGTGTTATTTATATTTTGAAGTTTTGGACTAGTATTTGTAATGCCTAACAAATGTCCACACTAATTTACATTCTCTCTGCAGAATATAAGGGCTCAATTCTCTCCACATGTTCTTTGATACTTGTCATTTCCTGTCTTTGAATAATACCCATTTTTGAAGATTATTTTAGGATGGAAAACTTAACCCACTAAATATATTGATAATGATAATATGCTAGTAGTGAAAAAAGCATTGTATTTCATACATGTATTAAGGGACATGCAGAGTATTACTAAGGAATTATTTAAGTGTTTGCCAAGATTGGAAAACATTCTCTGCTTCTGACTTTTTCCACCCCTTTGTTATCGTTATTAACATTATTAACATTTACCTAATTAACATTAGGTACATCAGTATTTGGGCCCAATCAGACACTAGCATCACCTTCTGGAATCTCTCTATCCTCTAAGTACTACGTACTTCTGCATGCTTTACCTCATATATCATGGATAGTGCATGGCTTTAGTTTTGTTATGTAATTTTGGTTATTAGATAGAGTGAATGATATAACATCATATCACTTCTCCATGATTGGCACTTCTTCATCTTCTTTAGCCCATTCCTGCTGAATATCCACTAATAACATCATTACATTGAACATTGTTTTGAACATTGTTTGGGGGGCCACACCCTGTGGTGCTTAGGGCTTACTTCTTGTCCTTCACTTAGAGATCACTCCTGGAAGTGCTCCTGGGACTGTATGACATGTTAGAGGTCAGACTGACTACGTGCAAAACAATTGCACTGCCCAGTGTTCTGTTGTTCTGGTCCCCCAGCAAATTAAGCATATTATTTTGCTGAATCTGAGATTTTTTTACTCAACAAATTTTTTGAGATAAAAATTACAATAATAAAATAGTAGTGAACTTTAATTTGTTCCATTTAAATCCTTGTGTAAAGTTCAATCTCAAAAGGATAGTTAATGAGGATATACTCTATTTTTGTTATGCACAATATTCTAATAAGGCCTTAACTGGTCTCATGAGATGAACCAGAAGCATGTCATCCCCTTTGTCTCTTGGAGTGAAATCTAGACACACTAACGAGCATGCCTAAATTACATAGATAGTTAATAATGGAATCAATATCCAACCCAGGCCTGTAACTCTCGAGTCCAGTGTCTGTGTCTAAGACCAAAGGAAAGAGTGTTCAGTTTTCCAGGTTCTAGGAATTTAGTCAATAGAAAAACCAGACAAGTACAGAATATTGTTTGTAATAATGGAAAAAATCTAATGTCCACCATTTTGAACTCTTAATATTAAAGGAATATTAATTTCCCATTAACACACTGACAATGGGACAGTACATATCAACAATGGCTTATATGTGACTCTGGACTGATTAACATAGACTGCAGCAACAAAGTGAAAGTGCTAAGGACATACTCCCTATTAGAAAGATGCATGCATCTACCTAAAGAAAGAGCACCAGAGGGAAACTATACTTGTAAATATACAAGACCAGGTTATTATGTAAATCTTTTAAATCATACTTGACTTCGACAGTACAGCATCTAAAGCACTTACCTTTCAGGCAGATGTTCCATTTCAATCTCTATCATTGCATATGGTTCCCTGGGCCCCACTAGGAGCGACCCCTGAATCAAAGAGCCAAGAACATGCCCCGATACTCTTGAATGTTACCCCCCACCAAAGAACAAGCAAAATAAATGTTAGGTCCTCTATAAGAATGAATATTATGCAGACATGAAAGATATGTCAGTGGTTCATATTGTCTGACATCTAAAAATTCTAAGATAATATGTATCAAATTTTCTTAAATAAAAATTAATGATAATATCAACTTCTGGCAAGAATGCAGAGAAGTAAATCAATCATTACATTACCAGTGAAAAGGAAAAATAGTACAACTCTTTTTGAAAAATAACTTAGCAGATTTTAGAAAAAACTAAATATCGATTTTTCCTAACAACAGCTGTACAAATGGGCATTTGTCCTAAAGAAATGAAAGTAAATGTTTTTTCAAAAACTTGTTTATGTATGTTCATGACAACTTTATTCATAATAACCCAAACTAAATTGTGTCCACAAGTTCACCCTTCTTACCATCAGTCTTTTCATCATGTCACTCCCCAGTTCAAACAGCTAGAAGTGTCTTGTTAACAATGCTTTCAGAACCTTTTAACTAGCATTTAAGCTTTTTATAAAAAATCTTTAATATGATTTATTAATCTTTTCATAAAATTTTCTAAGCTTCATTCACACTGAAATACTTCTCACCCCTCCACAGTACCATTTCATTTTCTAGCTTCATTGCATTGTTCAGGTTATTCTTTCCACCAAACATGATTTTACTATTCAAACTACTACCTATTCTCATTTTTTGTACTATTCACCTGCCCGTTTCTTTCTAATACTTGTTATTCATTTTAGAATGGAAAGAATTCTAGGTTGAATTAAAGAATTCTGTTTTGTTCAAATAATAAATGATTAAACCCATGACACGTATTGGAGGGACATGTGTATAGTTTATTTTTCCTGAACTAAATCCTTAGCTCCTATAGCATGTACTATATTATTTTGAATACATTAGGCAGATCAATGATTGAGTTCTCAAAAGTTTCATGCGTGTAGGTGAAAAAGGTACAATATATAGGCATAAAGGGGAGCAACGAGGGAAGGCAGGAATGGAAAATAGGTTGAAAGCAATGTTTTTATAGGAATAATTTCTCTTTTTCATGTGGATTATGAAGAACCAAAGAAAACTACATAGTAAATATTGTTCATTGATTTACTATATACATTATTTATGTGAAACAGAAATTATGTGCAATTTTCACATGACTGACCCTGGTTCGATCCCCACCACTATCAAGGTGTGATACCGGAGAACAGAGTCAGGCATAAGCCCTGAGGACAACCAGGTGTGGCCCCAAAAACAAACAACAAGAAAAAGAAATAAAAACAAAATGTAATGAATCTTTGGCATTTGTTCACAGATTTCCCATGATAATTTCCCATGATATTTCTATTAAATTATAGATGTTTCCTTAGCAAAAAGTAAAACCTGAGCCAATACTGTTCTTAGACTATACCTATGGAAAATTTTGTTCCTATATATAGTCTCTTTATCCATTCCATTTGTCTCTTCACTCATATTTATAGAAACATTTATTAATATGGTATCCAAAGGCACAATGAATAGGAATTGATTGCCAGAGAAATATTAGCTCTACTTTGCAGAGTTCTCTCTCTTAAAGAGTGATCTGTGTACCTTCCTTCTCATTCACTTTCCTCTACATTTGAAAACACTTCTATACACTCTCCCTACAACAATATCCCACCTGCCATTATTATATATTTTTAAACACCAGGTCAGAGTGAATTCTCTCTTTGAATCTACAAATTAAAAAAAATCATCTTTTATGTAACTTAACCAGGAATTGGGGGGTGGGGGGTGTCAGATGGACAAGGGTGGTGGAAAGAAGCTACCGAGAGGTGCTCAAGAAGTCCAGGGACCCCAGATGGTGATTCTTGGATAACTGGGCAAGTGCTTCACACAAGGACCGGCCAAGGATGTGATGTTGCTCAGACCTCAGGTGCTGGAGTTACTAGAGCTACCCCCATGCATGATACGGGGCATCCAGGGCTTCAGCTAGAGATGCTGTGTGACTGTGAGCTGTCAGGGATCTCAAAGATGTTGGCAACACACAAAGCATATGTCTTAACCTCTGTACTATTTCTCTTGACCTAGATAGGCAAGTTTAATTAAAAGAAAACAGACAACTCACCCAGCTTGTTAGAATAAAGACATCTAGGGATGTTTATTTCTGGCATCAAATTTCCTCCATCCCTTTGTCTCTAAGCCTTTGTCTCTAAGCCACTTAGACATACAGGTGATCAAAGGCAATCTGTGAGCTCTGGCACTCTGGGTGAGAGTTAGATATGAAATGTAGCATCAATCTTGTTCAGGTTAACCAAAGAGATCACTGAGAGCCACTTGACTTAATGTCCACATTGGGAACTTGATTGCTCCTCAAAATAATTAAACCACTTTTTACAAAAATAAAAAATAAGCTTATTTTTAATAGGCTTATTATTAAGCCTATTAAAAATAAGCAGAAGTTCCAAGGAGCAGATCAGTGTCTTTGTTACAGAAAACATGGAGTAGCCCATCATGCCTGCATTCTCATATCCCCTCTCTCAGTCCTCTCAGTCTCCGGCCTCTGCCTCCAACACCACCATTCCTTCCCATTGGGATGCAGCAGCTGCCCAGAGCCCCAAATTTCATGGTTCCTCCTTCGTTCTACGTGCTCTTGCACACCAGCAATACTTATACTAAGCCTCTGATCCCAATCCAGACCAAATAAACCAGTTTTAATTCTAAAGGGTCCTCCAAGTGATTCATATGAATATCTCACATTAGAAAAGCTTTCTTTATCTCTTTCCTCCAAATACAAAGATGAGATTCACACAACATACTGTTTAGATGTAAATGCCAGAACTCATGTAACCTATGTGATTATTTTAACAAGAGTATGTACACAGGACTAAGAACACAACTCAAGTGGTAGCATATGCCTTAAATATATATATATATGTGTATATATATATATATATGTATATATATATATATATCCCTGACCTTTGACATTGCATGGTCCTTCCCAAACACTTGCTGGAACAATTCTTATGCCTCCTCCAAGAAAAAGAGTGCATGAAAACAACTTTGAATCTAGAAAATATTGTGTGCAAAACATATTTAAGCACCATAAGAAATACTTATTTGATTACTAACTTTATTGAAACTTGTGCATGTTGAAACCACGTATTTCAGAATAGGATACTTCTTTGTGTTTTATGTTTAGTTCCAGTGCTGCTCTGATAATGGAGTTTCTGTCTTTGAAGATTAAACTCCATATTTATGCATCTTCAGTATACTTAGGAAGGGAAGGATGGCTTTCCAAGCAATGATTTGGGACCAACTGGGTCAGCAGTTCCATGATAGAGCATGCTGATGTTATCTTTGGGCTGGGTGGTACTGGTTATTACCTGAGATACCCTGGTGCTGTGAAAGTCCTCCAGAGTCATAACTGATGGTGCCTGCGGGCTTCCAGGACTACAAGTAGTGATGCTAAGGGGGAACAATATGAACCTGGAACAAAACTAGGTCAGGCACATGCTAGAAATATACCCTAACCACTGACTTCTCTCCAAGACCCTCAATGCACTTTAAATCATTTAAATTTTTTTCCGATCCTTTTTACTCTTCGTCAAGAGAATGTCTTTTGTGCTTTGTCGACCATTTAGTCTCACATACACAATAAAAATATTATATAAGGACTTCACATTGTCAATTGTCAACTGCATCTTAGTTGTAATTCTACAAAACAGATCACATGTAGAACCCTCTTTTTCAGGTAAGGAACTGAGATTCTGAGAAGTTAGATGAGTCACCCAAGGTTGTAAAAATGAATAACAATATAGATATAGATATACTTAGAGGCAGCTTTGTGGATTCTAATTCAAAGTATAAATGTAATTTTTCTTACCAAGTCAAATATAATCTGAAACAGAAGCTTCTTTTAAATGATCTGTATTTCAAATTTTTGTTTTTCATTTACCAAAAAACAAATGTACATAGACTAATAATGCTGAGAATATATACCTAAGATTTCTATCTGTAATATATTTGATTACAAGATATTACATGTATAATCATGAGTGGGTGTTTCCAAATGAAAGTAAGTAAATGGAGAGTTAACCCTCTTAATCGTTCCCTGAAACTACTGAACTTTTTGTTCTTTTCCCTCCAGTTTATGCATTTTAATCCTGATCATTTTAACTGCATTTGGGGGCAAATAGCTTTAGCTCTTGGCAGATTTCTGAGAATATAGGTTTCCATTTTCTCCTCTGGGTTGAGTAAAAGCTCAGAGGAAAAAAAACCAAAAAAGTGTGGGACAATGTTGGGCTCATAAATATTCAGCTCCTAGCTGCTTCTTTAAAGGCAGAAAATGTGGGGATTGTATTCCCATAAAATAACCTAAAATTCTACATTGAGACACCTGACATATCTTAACAATCTTAACATATCTTAACAATCCTCCTTAAGATCATTTTACAGTTTGATATTTACAGAAAATGATAAATGCTTCTCTAGAAAGAAAATGCACTATAATGTTGTTTCCTAGAGATCTTTCTCTTTCTTACTCGCCAGGCTTTAACAATTACTTACCAAATTTCACAATTTGATTAAAAATTAATATGACAGCTGTAGTCCACCAAAGAGGAAAGACCCCATGAATAATGCATATGAAAAACTATCTAAGGAATAACTAATAAGTTGAGATTTATAGTAAATTATAAATAACTAGGTAGCATATGCGATTCTGTTGTTCGATTCAAGTTGAGGATGTTTCTATTTCAATAAATTTGGCAGTAGTCTCTTTTCTGTAATCCAGGGTGAGAACCCAGAAACAGGAGCAAATTGGAAGCATTAAAAGTGGATGGATTTCAAGCATCTACCAGCATTAAATGTCTCATAGAAAATTGTTAGAAATCTTGGATTTATTAAGAATGAGTAGGGAGCTCTTGATTTTAACAGACACTGTGATAAATGCTTCCTAAACAGCCAGTGACCTTGAGAGGTAGGTTTTGGCTCAACCTGAGCAAAGTGATGTGTGTGGCATGTGATGGTATTGACCTAAAGACTGAACTTGGAGTAAAGAATAAAGAAATAGAAGAACTACCCTCTTCCTTTAAAACCTGGCTCTCTTCAGAAGAGGAGGTGATGGCATTACCTCTGAGGTTTTCCTCTCAAAGTCTTAAAAGCAAACTTTCTCAGCAACCTAAAAACTCTCCTTTCCTAAATCTTCTTCCTAATGTGTTTTGAGAGAGGTTACAGTGAATTCTTTATCATGCTCAATGAAAACACACTTCAGTAAAACATCTCAGCCTGTTTGAATGAACACTTTAGTTGCCATTTGTTTATTTTTCAGTTATAGTTAAAATAACATGGATATAATAGTGGATATGTTCATGCTTATCATACAAAAAATTATTCTCCCTCCACCATAAAAGTATCCAAGATCCCCTATCATTCTCATGGTATCACTTTTCTTTATTCATTTATTTAATTTGTTTATTTTTCTTATTAAATCACCATGTCACTGTGAGACACGATTGCAAAGCTTTCATGATTTTTCAGTCATACAATGTTCCAACACCCATCCCTCCACCAGTGTACATTTCCCACCACCCCCTTTATAATCGGGGGTTTTGGTTGGTTGGTTGGTTGGTTGGTTTTTTAAAAAAAGATAACAAGAGTTAGTAAGGACATGGAAAAAAGTGGACTTTTATGCCTTGTTGAGGGGAATGTAAATAAGTAAAAGCATTTTGAAAAATAGTACAGAGTGAGATCATCCAATATTATTACTTACCACTCAAATTTTGCTTCACATAATGACTTCTAAGTCCATCCCAGTCATAAAGCAAAATTTTATCTTTTCTTGTAGCTGAGTAATATTCCATTCTCTGTAACTTTTTTATCTACTGATCTATCACTAGACACTTGGGTTGATTATTAAAGTAACCACAGTGAGCCCTTGGCTATTGCAATAGGACTACAATGAACATAGTTATGCATATATATTTTTTCTTTTTGTTTTGTTTTCTTGGGATAGATGTCAAGAATTGTAATCTCTCAGTGACAGAGAAGTTTTATCTTTAATTTTTGGAGAAGTCTCCATCAAGTTTTTTCCATTGAGGCTAAACCACTCTACATTCCCATCAACAGTGAATGAGGGTCTCTTTTAACCACATGCCCACAAACACTAATTATTCCCAGGCCACACAATGGAGGGTTTGGGTTTGTTTTTTCAAAATAGATAACAAGTGTTAATAAGGATGTGTGAAAAAGTGAATGTTTATGCCTTGTTGATGGGAATGTAAATAAATAAAAGCATTTTGGAAAAGAGTAATACAGAAGTAAAGCACCACATTGATGTAGCTAAGGGAGATAATAATATGAACCAGAATTGTAACTGTCAATCAAAATATAATTGGGGGAGGAATGGAGGGAGTGATGGACCAGAGGTTGATTTAGGAACAGGGGTGGAAAAGGACGGTCATAGGCATCTTGTTTGCTAATACTGTAAACTCAAATACTATTGCAACTATATGACCAATAATAAAAAGTTTTAATGAATAAATACAATTTTAAAGTAACTTGTAAGGAGCTAAATCAATACTACAGTTGGCAGGGCACTTGCTTTGCATGTGACTGACCTGAGTTTGATCCCCTGCACCACATATGGCCCCCCAAGCCTGCCAGGAGTGATCTCTTAGTGCAAAGCCAGGAGTAAACCAAGAGCACCACCAGGTGTAATCCCCCAACCAAAAATATATTAATAAATATTTTTACACTTTAAGAACCTTTAATAAATTATCTTAGGATCCAGTCCTATTGTATGTACACGCACAAGAGGAAATATCCATATCTTTTAAGTTCAAATGATCCCTTTGGACACACGCTTTATATTAATCTGTTTTGATATATTAATTATGTTTTGTCATTTTTTATTTTGAATTTCAGTGACTGAATATGTTGATTTTTTTCTAGATTTTTGCAATGAAACTCTAAAAGTAAATATAGGTGTTTAAATATTTTACTATATTCTGATTATTTCCCTGGACAGGTAAAATTGCTGGGTAAAAGTATAAATTTTCAAGTGTTAATATATTGAATAAATTTCTTTCTGTGTAGCTTATTAACTTAAGCTGTTAGCAGAAATATGTTCATTTTTCAACACTTTTTGTAGTATCGGGTATTCTCACTTTTTAATTTTGAATATTGTGTGACAATCTATGTCATTGCTTAAATGAGTTCCTTTTGAAATAGAGGTTTGAACTAATTTGAAACAGCACTAAGTTTTTTTTAATTATCTTTTTTTTTTAAATTTAAATTTTATTGAATCACCATGTGGAGGGTTACATAGTTCTCAGGATTATGTCAGTTATACAATACTCAAACACCCTTCCCTTCACCCGTGCCCATATTCCATCACCAACCACCCCATTAAACCTCCCGCCCCCCCAGTCCCCGCCCTTGTAAATGATAAGTTTCACTTCGTTTACGCTTTATCTTGGTTACAGTCCATGTTTCAACACATAACTCACTATTGTTGCTAGGGTTTCCCCCAAAAAAGAAAAGACAGTCCCACTGTCAAGGAAGCATTTGATGGCTCTCCATTGCTGAGAATGTAGAGATATTAAGTCCCGCTGTTTGTTACATAACTTTTCTATTTTTTTCCCCCCTCGTCCCGCGCCACCGAGATCACGCCTGTTTAGTAATCACCACGCTGCCTGACAAAGAGAAAACAAACCAAAAAAGATGGTTTTTCCCGTCATCAGCCGGCGTGGGGCTCTGGCTTAGTTGATAGTCTGGTAGAATGTCTGCAAGCAGTTTCTCGAATCAAAGGTAATACGCTGGTATCGGCCCCGGCTCGAGATTCCACCAGCGTCCCGCTGTTTCAAGTACATAATAATTTATTCCCTTGTATCCCATTCCCACGCCACCAGGTCCGTGTCAGCTTAATGGACATCATACTATGGTTAACGCCACGGCTCGTTTCTTCCCGAAAAAGAAGGATATTTCTTCTCAGCCGGCGTGGGGATATGGCTTAGTTCAGTCTATAGAGATGGCTACCACTTTGGTGGCCTTCAATATTTCAGCAAAAGACTTACTATTCTTGTTAGGATTTCCCACCAAAGTCCGACCCGTTAAAAGGGAACCATTTCATATTGGTGATGATTAAATGACAATAGGTTGCGCAGCCATGGCAGCAGCCTCGCGGCTTTGAATTTCTGTATAAAGTCCAGGGAAAGTACAAGCCAGAAATTACACGTCGCTACAAACTTTAACCCTATTATGGTCCCCCCAAAGTCCAACCCATTACAAAGGAACCATTTCATATTGCAGATGATCAGATGACATTAGGCTGCCGAGGCCGTGCGGTTTTGGGTTTCTATATAAAGACCAGGGAAAATTCTGCCTAAAATTCTATCGTTACAATCTTTTACCCTTCAACAAAAAACTCAGTACTATTGTTTGGAGTTTCCCCCCATGGTAAGCCCTGCCAAAAAGGAACATTTACACGTTGCTGACAATCAAATGATATTAGGTCGCGTGGCTGCTATTGCAGCCGCGCGGTTTTGGATTTCTATATGAAGTCCAGGGAAAATTCTTTTGGTAATTGCATCACTCGCTGGCAGCGCCTGGGCCAGAAGCTCTGAGCACACAGTTTGGAGGCATTTTGGGGGCGCTGCTCGTGTCCAAAGTGGTTCAGTTGCCTCCGGGGTCGATCTCGCGCAGGGCCGAAAAGGAGCGTCCCTACATGGCTCTGTGCTTAAATGTCGGCCGGCAGAGGGCGGATCCGGAAGTCCCGCCCATCGGCTTTCCCGGGCTTCCTGTATAGTCTAAAAACTGGCTATTGCCTCGCTGCATTCAAAAAGAAAGAGTTGAGAGAGAAAAGAGCATACCCCGCTGGCAGTGCCTGGGCCGGAAGCTCCGGGCACACAGTTGGGAGGCATTTTGGGGGCGCCGCTCGTGTCCAAAGTGGTTCAGTTGCCTCCGGGGTCGATCTCGCGCAGGGCCGGAAAGTAATTATCTTTCTTATGAACTTTTTTCAGTTTTTATGGGAAGTAGAAGGCGCAAGAAATTTCTTCTCTTGCTATTCTATTCTATGAAAAGAAGACCAAATATGACAGTTTTAGATCAGTTGCAATAATCATGACAGTGTTATATTATGTAACAATGTCTTGGAACAAAAGGGGGCTGGAGTGATAGCACAGCAGGTAGGGCGTTTGCCTTGCACAGGACTGACCAGGTTCGATTCCCAGCATTCCATATGGTCCCCTGAGCACCTCCAGGGGTAATTCCTGAGTGTGTGAGCCAGGAGAAACCCCTGTGCATTGCCACGTGTGATCCAAAAAGCAAAAAAATAATAATAAATAATAAAAAATTTAAAAAAACACCTCTTTAATCACATTGGCCTTATGTTGATAGCTAAGAAGCATCAGTATAACTCATCTGTCTCAGACTTGATGTGTAAGTACAGTTCTGCTTCTGAAAAAGCCTTCTCAGAACTGGGAATAAATAAATGAACTGAAGCAAGCAATCTAGGGAGCTGGCAACTGGATGGAAACTGGAATGTACCTATCTCTAAACAGAAATAGGAATTACAAGGAAAATGAGAGCATTTCCTTCATAGCTGAGATCTATAGCCTGGTCTGATGTTCTGCCCAGAGAGAGAAACCCCAACAAAGGAGAGTGCTTTTGTGTGTGTCTTTGAGAATTTTCACACTATTTCTACCTCCACTGATAAAATCAAGTGAGTTCATTGTTGAGGAAAGAGTTATTGCTGCTCTTTTAAACTAAAATAATATTACTCACGGACTATTACTTAATCTTTCTTTGATGACTCCAGAGTGTTCTATACTCATAATTATGATTACCAATTACTTTTGAAATCACTATAGTGTCGTAGGAAGAATACTAACTGAGTATGCTCATTCGCTGACTGTAATCTTTGGCAAATTACGCTTGAGATTCATCATCTGTAAAATAAAGATAATTCTGTGTCCCTTGTGAATTTCTGTAAAGATGAAATGAGATCATATAAAGTTCCCGTTACAGTTCCTAGGGCATAGATAAAATTATCTGTCCCCTTTTGCTACCCCATTTATAAAGCAGCTATGGAAAAAAGTAGGAAGTCTATCAATGTTTTAAAAATAAGAGCTCTAGAACAAAGGGAAAAATTTTAACTTACAAAAGCAACCAAGAAAGAGAATAGAATTACAGAAATTGAGATAGAATGTCTTGAGTATACTAATTCAGTGTGAGGCTTACATTAATCATTCTCTCATAAATTTCAGAGTAATTTTTGTTCATCTACTGGTCACACCCTGAAGTGCTCAGGGCTGTTCCCTGCTGTTCGCTTTGGGGGAGGAGGGGAATCGAAGCCAGGGGTTCTCTGGAATCACTTTGTGCCAGAGATTGAACCGCAGTTTACCACATTCAAAATATGTGCTCTTCCCTTTGACTTATACCTACAACCAAAGATTTATCTTTCTTAAATTTTCTGGTTATATGCAATTGTACTAGTTTTGATTGTTTTAATCTCCCTATTGTAAATCTTGAAACCAGAGGGAAAGAAGAGTATTTAAGCAGTCACATCAGTCAGAGGGGAAAAGTGTATTTTAGGAGTCCCATAAATCTGTCCCCACGTATCAACAGAAATAGAGCTCCATTGTGAGGTCTGCTTTCAGTCATTTCTCTCCATCAGATATTTACATTTCTCTCACAGAGATTGCTCTCCTTTTTTTGTATCTCCTTTTTGTATCATTTTTATACAAAAGATATATTTCTTTCTAATTTATTTTATCTCAAGAGGTCATCTGAGTCTACCCCGCGAGTCCGTTTTTAAAGGCTCTTCTCCTGAGTGTTAATATGCTTTTAAATTTACATAAATGTATTATTCATATGTTGTCCTTTTGTCAATGACAAAGTGTGAGACTCGATCAATACTAAGAAAACTCTGTGTAACTTTTCTAATTATACCTCTAAATTTTCAATTGCCTAATGTTTTTTCCAATTGCTAATTAGGATGTCTTCCTTCTTCCAGAAGTGCAAAACTGAAATGAGTAGTTTGGGTTTCAGTTTTCACAAATCACTGGCAACAATTGAGCTAGTCATCATTAATTTTTTCCATCGTGTATTAATAAACCTAAAAGGTATATTACATTATACTTTCGCTGTTTCATATGATTTTAAGTAGTTGAATTAAGATTTTATTTTCCCCAAAGAGATAAAGCGTATCCTTGTAAATGTTTATTGTTTGTAGTTTTGAGTTCAAAGTTTATTGAACTCATTCAGTGTTTATTGTTGCTTGTAATCTTGAGTTTTCTTTGTTTTCTACTTAAAATATTAAATTAAAAAACTCTACTTTTGTAAATGCATTTCAGTTTTCAGGAAAATTTAAGCACAAAAGGCAATGATTATCATATTTATTATCACAGTTACTAAAATGTTCATCCTTTTTATTGAACATATTTAGCATATTTTGTTAGTTTTAAGTATGCAGCATAAATGACTCACTATGGGTATATACTGTGAAATAATGACCACAATAATTCTAGTTGACATCATCAACAAAGCTTTTTTTGCCCCTCTGATGAGAATTTTTTACATTTATTCTGAGTAACATTAAAATTATATAATACTGTTATAATACCATTACATATAGTCATCATATTGTGCATTCCATTCCATTTTATAACTGGTAATTTATAGCCTTTAGATTACATTTTCCTATTCAGCGAATATGAAGTTCCCTTCCTTGTGGCACTATTGATATGTTCACAGTGTTTATGAGTCTGAGGAACTTTTGTTTTTTTCATTTGCTTTAGATTTCACAAACAAGTGAAATTATATGCTGTTTGTCTTTCTTGGTCTAACTTTTACCTCTTGTAAGATGGTATCAAGTTCCATTTGTATTATTGTAAATTCCAAGAGTTTATAGGTTAGTCTTATATTCCTCCTAGGAGGTTATACCATATTGCCTGGGTATACCATGTAGGGTGTATAATTATATTTTATGATATAAATATTATGACAACATTACCTAATGAAGTTTTCTCAGAATGTGTCCTTATTAAGTGACACATAACTGTCATTTTCTTGATGAATTCTTCTACTAATGAACATTCATATTGCTTCTATAGCTTGGCTATTGTGAATGGTGTTGCAGTGAGCATGGCTTTATTTATATCTATTTGAATTCTTGCTTCAATTTTCTTTGGATAAATACATAGAACTGGATCACATGGTATGCCTCTTCTAAAATTTTTAATGAATTTCCAACTGTATTTCATAATGATTGCACCTACTTACATTCCCACCGAGGCTGCACAAGCTCTGCATTTTTTTTTTGCATCCTTGCCAGCACTTGTTATTCCTTACTTTTTGAGAAAGGTCATCCTAATAAGTGGGAGGTGATATATCATTGTCATTTTCATGTGTTTCCCAAATATTTTCATGTTCTTGGTTCACATTTTAGCAGAATTATTTTTTGTTCTACTGTGTTATAGCACTGTAGCACTGTCATCCCATTGTTCATCGATTTGCTCTTTGTAGCTTGCTGGGGTCTCTGAGAGGGACAGAGGAATCGAACTTGGGTTGGCCGCGTGCAAGGCAAATACCCTACCCACTGTGTTGTAAGGGTTCTTTAAATATTTCAGGTATTAAGATATCATATATATTATATTCTTGCACTTTTTATTCATTGATGATATTTTATGTGGATATTCTGTTTAATTTGATGAGTCCTGTTACCTTACATTTTTTGTTTAGTTGACTACTTTTGGTAAAAGTATAAAGAGTTTCTTTTCAACACCAAAATTTATGTCAAGGAATTTATTACTGCTGCCTATGCTTTCTTCTAGTAGTTTTATGGGTTTAAGTTTTATGTTCAAGTTTTTTCATTTAATTTTTATTCTTAAGGTTGTATAAAATGGAAGTTATATCTCTTGCTAGTTGCTGTAGAGTTTATCTAACATGACTTATTGAAGATGCATTGTATATCCCTTAGCTCTTTGTCATACATTTTTTGAACATATGTGCATTTTTTGAGGATCTTTGTTCCATTTTATTAAATTACACATCTGTTTTCATACTGATACTATGTAATTTTGCTTACTAAAGCTTTGTGATATAGTTTGTACTCAGAAAGCATTATAATTCCAGTATCGTTTTTATCAAGATTTCTTTGTACACTCTTGAGACTCAAAACTCAAAACTTAACATTTTCCTCCGTCTGTCAAATTCTGCATGGCAATATTTGACATTTTAGCTAGCACTTTATTTCAAATTTTCATATGTATTTACAAATAAAGAAGTACATCTATTCAATGCACACATATGTATGGTTTTACTAACTACGTTTTTATAGTACACACATATATTTTGGTCTTGTTCTTCATAGGGATTTTAACAGCAGTGTGATTAGGGAAGAAAAATTAGCTCGTATTATAAATTACCTTTTCAGAGTCTTCACAAAGAAAGAAAAAGGAAACAAATCCATTGAAAAGAAAAGCTGGGACTGGAGTGATAGCACAGCCGGTAGGCTGTTTGCCTTGCACATGGCCGACTCTGGTTCGATTCCCAGCATCCCAAATGGTCCCCCGAGCATGGCTAGGAATAATTCCTGAGTACATCAGCCAGGAGTTACTCCTGTGAATCGCCATGTGTGACCCAAAAAGCAAAAATTAAAAAATATATATTTTAAAGCTGTCCGAAAAGAAAAAGCTCATCTAAGGATATTATGTGAAGAGCTAAAATGTCATGTTCTCAAATTTTCACTAATATAAGAGGAGTATAGCCATATGTGCATAGCTATAGATATATTACAATAGATTTGCCACAAGTACATGAAAAGGCATTTTAACTTGTGTTCTCCTAGAAAATATTAGTTGTTTCGGCCAGTGGTAAAACATTGATCTATTCCAAAAAGGACAAAATACCTGCTAATGTGTTTTTCTCTCTCAGTAAGGATTTTTTATGAAAATGTTAAACCAAGTACTACTAAAAACAGTTGAGTCTGTAATGGAGTTCATGATGTAGTCTTTCTAAATAAATCCAAGTCTCCTGAAACAAATCATCTTGACAATTACTGGACAAATTCACAAATGATGTCATTGAAACTCAGTTAATGATTCCCCCATATGGATTTATCAAGAATAGGAAAGGTTTGGGTTTTTTTGAAGTCATTTAAAAAATTAACTTAGGACATTATGGAGGGAAGTGGACCTTGGGACATTGTATACCTGAAACTTAATAATGAATAACATTTTTAACTCTGTAATTCCTTTGTGATTTTAAAAATCAACCAAACATGGCTAGTCATTAATTTAAATATACGTTGCTAGACAATTATTTTTAGCTATATTAAAAGAAATTGGTAACCTAAAGTTTTTTAGATGGCCTCATTGGCTTTATTTAGGACAAAGTAATTTGATTTCTTCTTTACATATGTCAGGATTATAGCTGATCAAAACATAACAGGCAGTACTAGATCTTGATAAGTCATGAACTACTATTCTTAAAATCAGTGAATAAATGTTGAAATCTCAAGGATAAAATAAATAACCTTTGTAATCTGGTCAAGTGACTAATGCCTAAGTTGATCATTTGAGTTGGATAATGTGAGCAGGATTCTTAGCCTGTATTAATTCAGCAAACATGTACTGAATGTATCATGCAGTTTACTACTAAAGTAGAGTTCCTCAATTAGCAAATCAATCTGAAATTTCATGAACTAGCATGCCTTACCTGGTAGAGCTATCCTCTAATGAATACCTCACTGGTTTTACAAAAAGAAGAGGAAAGGTTTTTCCATTTCTCTGATACCCCTTACTTCATTCCTCAAAAGCTGCTAGAACTGACAACATCTTGTCATGACTTTCTCACTTTTAAAGCAGACATTGCTCCCCACCCCACCCCACCATTGCTTTTCCAAGGCACCCAAAGTAAATCAGAATAATTTCTAAACAAAGGGAATTTTTCACACATCTTTTTGAGATATTATTTGCTCTCTCTTTCTGCAGAGACAGTCTGTATGTGGAAAGAGAAGGACATTGCTTCATTGTAGTAGGCAATTTAACCATCTGTTTATCCCATTTGTTTCTCCTAAGGAAAAAAATGTTGCATAGGGGTTATAAGGAGCCTGAGGCTTCCTGGAATATGTGCCAGACCTTTACTGAAGAGGCATAAATTTAGCAACATGGTTTATGTAATCAGATTTCATTTGCTTTTAGAGATGCCACGGGTATCTTCATCCTCACATCTTTCATTTGAATTCACTAATAAACTTTCAAAGGAGGTTGATGATTGTTTTCATTGATTCAGGTTGGATGAATTGACTTTTTAGTAATGTGGTATTTTATGTGATGGACTTGGGGGTCATGAGAACAATCACTGAGTATGATATTCTAGTGGACCGTGATGAGCCTAGACTTAAGACTCAGATATATACATATCTATGAAACTTAGTCATGTAGACCACACCCTTCAACCCATGGAATAGTTATTTTAATTCTTGCTAACAAGCAACTAAAATTCATTGATGTTAATTTTAAAGAGATGCTTGATTTCTTAGAAGGCTACTCAGTTCTTGCAGAACCTTAGAGAGAACACAACAACCAGGACACCGGAAGGTAGAAGCAAAGGCATATCTAGGATTTTCACTATCACAAAATAATAGGCGTAGTCTCAAGAGTCTGAGACATCTCCTGCTGGATTTAAATTTCTGGAAAAGAAATGTAGTTTTGGTGGTCCTGAGTCAAACTCCAGCCCTTAAAACTATGGTAGGCAGTCGATAGAGAGGCAATCTAATTAGGTCCACAAGGAAAATTATTGCCAGGTCTCAATCCCAGATGAAAGTACAACGAAAATTAAATAAGCAATAACAAAAACTCACTCCCAAAGTATTATGCTGGCTTCACTGTATTTTTGATTTTAATATTGTATGTAAATAATAAGGTTCTAATTCTTCAATTGGGTGATAGGTTCATAGATGTTAAAGGAGGTCAAGCATAAAATAATGATAACAGCATTATGAGTGAACAATTGTGATAATATTATGCTATCAATTTGAGGTACAAATAAAATAGCAAAAGTGTTAACCTTAATAATAGAAATAAAAAATATAAGCTATGCAGCTGTGTTTTAAACACTTAGGACTATTTATTTATCCCTGATTTTGGATATCGCTATTATAAATAATGAAGCGAACAAGAAGAAGATTCTAATTCCATCTCCGCCTTGCTACTTTCTTAAATTACACGTTTGTCTTAGAGCTCTTCAAGGATTTTTTTCTAATATCAGCATTAGAATTAGCTTGTCAAATTTAACACACATACACAAAGACAAAAATCCCATTAGAACTTTTATTGTAATTGAATTGAATCTGTAGATCATTTTTAGGAAAGTCAACATCTATATGATCATTGAGTTTTCTTACCGAAGAGCAGCCTATTTATCACATCATCTTAACCTATGTTGTGTCGCCTCTCCATATATGGCATCGCTTTTACTATGCTTCTATAACAATTGACCTTTCTGTGCAGAGGCCCCACACAAATTGTGCTAGGTTTTATTCCTAAATCTGCTCTTGGTGTCTTTCTTTTAAAGAGTATCTTTGCAAATGCTTAATAGGTGCAGTGGACTTTGTGTGGTTAACTTTCATGCAAGTCTGGTCTTATCTTTTTAATCATTTGTTTAGCTTTTGTTTTAATTAAGTTTTCAAAGACTTCCATTTTCTCTTTTCAGATTTCCATGCATTATTATTTTATTATGCTGATTAAAATATACTGTTATGTTCAAAGAAACAGAGCTGGGGCTGGAGTGATAGCACAGCAGCTAGGGCATTTGCCTGGTATGCAGCCAACCTGGGTTCGATTCCCAGCATCCCATATGGTCCTCTGAACATGGCCAGGAGTAATTCCTGAGTGTAGAGCCAGGAGTAACCCCTGGGCATCGCCAGGTGTGTGTGACCCAAAAAGCAAAAGCAAAAAAAAAAGTAAAAAGAAACAGGTGTAAAAGTATGTCTCTTTGTCTTTTCTTAAGTTTTTCTTTGGTTATTTTTGAGGGGTTTGAAGAGGGTTTCCCAATTCTCAAACAACTCAGTCCAGATGTTTAATGTAAGGGCGAAGGATGCAATCAATGCTGCTGCAGCCTCTGTGATGCTGGGGATACTGAGTCTTCCTGGGTGGTGCTGGGGAGTATCCAGGTCCACACTGGAGTGGCAAGGAGGTCTCCAATACTTCACCTCATGATCCTTGAGGACTGTGTGTATACTATCTCCTGGACCGTTCTCCTACATTTTTAAAGCATACTTATAATGTCAAGACATATTTATAATTTCCATGTAGAGTCATGTTTGTAATCATTACCAAGTTAAGTTAATTGATTTCTATTGTAGTCTTATTTTTAATTAGGAATAAGTATCAAATTTAATTTTATGTTCTTCGTAACTATTTGGAGATACTTATATGATTTTTTAGTCTTTCAATTGATTACCTAAAAATCATAAAATTTTAAAATTAATCCATATTTATCTTCTTGATACAAGCTCTTATGTTCATTTTATGTATGCACTTTTAGGTTTGCATTTTAAATGTTTTGATATAAAAAACATGCATGTTTTCTAATGATTAAAGTTGATTTTTAGTTGGGTCTTGAGAGATAGTATAGACAGTGGGTAAGTCACTTTCTAGGCATGCCTCTGACCTGCGTTCAATCCTCAGCACCCCATATTGTCACCCAAGCCTGCAAGGATTAGTCCCTGAGCACTGAGCCTGGAACAAGTCTTGAGCACTGTCAGTTGTGGCACAAAAACTAAAAAGAAAAAAGATTTAATTGATTTTTAGTGTATTTATTTCATCTCTTTAGTTTTGAATGTTGAGATAAAATTAATATCTATCATGAATTTGTAATGGTGAATTATGAAATTCGAACTCTTTTACCCTTGAAAATGATCAAACTCACTGATATGTTGGTCAGATGTTTTATTTGGCAGGAAGGGTTTATAATAGTCATAAAACTATTAGAACTATATTCTGTCTTGAATCAGTATTCAATATTATTCTTTCTGTACTAATTTATCCATATTTTAAAAGTAGGTAACTTTCACTGTTGTGTATTCTGTCCTTATCTCTCCAAAGATTATCTCTTATCTTAGTAATATAGAAGCCTACTTCTTCAAGTAGGCTTGAAGTATCACATTTTCCTCATTATTTTCAGGCTATCTTATTTGATATAAATATATTTTGGAATTTTGGTATCTTTGTGTTAAGTAAAATTTATTCATTTGATGAGGTTGTCTATGGTCCCCTTAACACCCAGAACTCACTCTTAAGTCCAGAATCTGAAAACCCTGAAGTGGATTCCAAGAGCCCCTCCTCCACCAAAAGAAAAAAAAAAAAAGAAGCTATTTTGACCCTAATGTCAAGGAAAACAAATGCTTGAGAAATCTTTATCTTTAATCACTACTCAATTTACATGTTGTGATTGTACAATATTTCAGCTCTAATATGTTTAATTCCTCTTCTTCATTCTTTCGTGAAGATCTTGAATTATTTGACTATAGATTTTATTCACCATTTTCTTTGCATAATTGTCTTTCCGGGGTCATTTTCCATTTGATAGTGCATGCAAATGTAGAACAGATTCCTAAGTGACATATTCCGTCCGATTTCCTTTTTCCATAGAATTTTATAATCATTATATTTGAAAGATCAGAGATATATTCTAGTCTGACATACATTTTTAGTCAATATTTTAATAATATTATTTCACCAATTTCTGACTTGTAAAGTTTCTGTTAAGAAGATTATTTTAGGACCGTAGCTGTAACAGTGGTTGAGGCACTTGCTTTGCTGGGTCATCCCAACGGTCCCCCAAGCACCACCTGAAGTGATTTCTCTGTCAAAAGTCAAGAGTAATGGTTGAGCATTGCAGCATATGGCAAAAATTTTTTAAAACTTTTAAAAAGATTATTTTATCCCAGTTATCCTTTGTTTTTATATTTACATATGATTTGTTACTTTACTCTGTTTATTTTTAAATCTTTCTTTTGGCTTTGGCATATTACAGTTTTACTGCTCTGTATCTAAGTGTGGGATTTTTCTCCTACTTGCTCTATTTAAAATGCATCTTGCTTCCCTAATCTGTAAGCACATCCTTTTCTTGAAGAATCACAGTCATTATCTTTTAAAATATGTTTTCTCTCCTTTTAATTATTTTCCTTTGCACCTTAAATTAGATGCAGGTAACACATTCTCATTCTATCCTCTCCAAGTCTTTTAATCTTTCTTTAATTATTTGCCTCTCCTTATCTCTTCTCTGCGTATTTATTTCTTTCGTTAATTTCCTTTCAGCCATTTCCATCATGTTATTTTATCTGTGTATAAAATGTTTGCTGTTGTCAGCAATTGTATTTTCGCTTAGTCTCCCTTAAAAAAAAAGTCTTTGTGTTCCTGAAAGTTTTTTGTTGTCTGTTCATCTTTGTAATTATATCCTTGAACATTTAATACATAGCTACTTCCTGTTCAGCATTCAAACATTTCAACATCTTCCAGGTTATAAAATTAATATTTGTGTGTAATTATCTTTGTTTTGAGTTTAGTCTTTGACAAGTGGGAGCTAGATAGACCTTACTGGTGGAAACTTTCTTCCAAAAGGGGTTTCAGCATATTTATTTTAAAAAAAATTTTTTTAATTGAATCACCATGAGATACACAATTCCAAAGTTGTTCATGATTGTGTTTCAGTGATAGGATGTTCCAAAATCCATTCCTTCACCAGTGATTATTTCCCACCACCCATGTTCCCAGTTTCCTTGCCAACACCACCCACATTCCCCATCTATGCCCACCCTGCCTCTAGTGGCAGGCACTTTTCTTCTTTCTCTCTTTCTCTTTCTTTTTCCTTCTGTGCATTATGGTTTGCAATACAAGTGCTGACAGCTTATCTGTTATATCCCTTTACCTACTTTCAGCACTCAGTTCTTGTCCAGAGTAATCATTTCCAATTATCATTGTCATCCTGGTCCCTCCTCTTTCTTAATTATCCCCCTCTACTTGTTGCAAGCTTCTGAACAATGGACCAGTCCTCCTGGCCCTTTGTTTTTACTGTCCATGACTATTAGTCGGGCTGGAGCAATAGCACAGCGGTAGGGTATTTGCCTTGCACGAGGCCGACCCGGGTTTGATTCCTCTGCCCCTCTCGGAGAGCCTGGCAAGCTATTGAGAGTATCTGGCCCGCACAGCAGAGCCTGGCAAGCTACCCGTGGAGTATTCAACATACCAAAAACAGTAACAAACAAGTATCAAAATGGAGACATTACTGGTACCCGCTTGAGCAAATCGGTGAGCCACGGGATGACAGTAACAGATTACTAGTCTCATATGATGCTTTTCTTTTGTTTTATCCCACATATGAGTGCAGTCATTCTATGTCTGCCCTCTCCTTCTACTCATTTCACACAGCATGATGCTCTCTATGTTCATCCACTTATAAGCAAATTTAATGACTTTGTTTTACTTTGTGACTGCATAGTATTCCATTATGCAGCTGTGCCATAATTTCTTTATCCAGTTGTCCGTTCCAGGGCACTCTGGTTGTTTTCAGATTCTGGCTAGAGTGCTAAGACACAGTAAGCAAAACAGCTCCAGACTACTTTTGTTCTTAGAAGGATTAGAGTTAGAAAAGAAAAGCCCAGATTCAGCTGCTACCTCAAAACTATTCCAAGATTCCTTACCTTGATTTGCTGTTGAAGTTCTCTCATTTCTGCATACCTTGCACCTCACTTCTAATCCCATGAAGCTGTTGGCTGGTATCCTGAGTTACTTTCCTTCTACTCTTTTGTCCCTGGCTCACAACCTGATTCACCACTACTATGACTAAGTCTCAGACTGGAGCTATAGCACAGCTGGTAGGGCGTTTGCCTTGCATGCAGCTGGCCCAGGTTTGATTCCTCTGTCCCTCTCAGAGAGCCCAGCAAGCTACCAAGAGTATCCTGCCCACATGGCAGAGTCTGGCAAGCTACCCGTGGCGTATTCGATATGCCAAAAACAGTAACAACAAGTCTCACAATGGGGACATTACTGGTGCCCGCTTGAGCAAATTGATGAACAATGGGACAACAGTGCTAACAGTGCACGACTGAGTTCCAGGCTATCCCACACTTGATCTCCAGTCATGTTTTCGGGACTCATAATCTGTTTCTCGGGTTGGAGACTGGTTTATGGAACTCCTTCTGCCTTCCACAATTGGCTTTGATTCAAAGAATAAAAATATCTTGATCTTTGCTATTGTTGAGTCCTGAAATCACTAAGAGATTCTAGTTATTTATGACAGTAGAAGGAGGAACAAGTCTAGCATTTGTGATTAACATTGTCAGATGAATAATCTCCCAGTCAGTGGGCTCTAGCTGCAGAAAGGGTCATGAACCCAAATTGAACTTGGGAAATTTGATGCTGTGTTTACTGTTCCCCAGGAGGTCTGAATGAAGAGCTATTCTAAAGCATTTCATGCCAAACATAAAAATATTGTTTTTACCTTTAAGGATTGGAGCGATAGCACAGCGGGTAGGGCATTTGCCTTGCACATGGCTGACCTGGGTTCGATTCCTTATTCCCTCTTGGAGAGCCCGGAAAACTACTGAGAGTATCCCACCCCCACGGCAGAGCCTGGCAAGCTACCCGTAGCGTATTCGATATGCCAAAAACAGTAACAACAAGTCTCATAATGGAGACGTTACTGGTGCCTGCGTGAGCAAATAGATGAACAATGGGATGACAGTGCTATAGTGCTATATCAATCATAATCTCTCAAAGTACAGCTGAGCTTTTGAAGATGTTGCCTCTACTCCAGGTTGTATTACCTCTGTCTCCGAGCATGTCCAGTGTGACATAGGACCTTGTAGTGATGTAGTGTGGCCTTTGGAGTGAATCCAGGGACACAAAGCTGCTGGTTTCTTGCTCTGTGCAAGACAGTACTTAAGAAGTAGATAGGAATTTAAATGGACTCTTTTTTATCCTTTTTCTGGGGCTAAAAACAGGGAGGAATGTATGACAAAAATTGGAGAGATAGGCTCTCTGAGGAGAGTGATGCAATATTAAAGAATTTTAGCAATGATACATAAATTGCATGGAAAATTACTAAGGAAGCTAACAATATCTTACATTCCAATAAAAGAGAGGCATATAAATTATTTCACGATACTCAGACTACAGTGGTTCATTTAGTTAACATTTATTAAGGGCTTACAAAGTGCAAAACACTGTTTTCTGCTCTTGAGATATAGCAATGCACAAAACAAAGGCCCCTGAGCCTTTGTACTAGAGGAGGATCAGGTAGAATTTTTGCAATAAACAACACTCCTGATAAGTATACCCTAAACAGTGTATAAAAAGAAGTGGTAAGGATTTGAAAATTAAAGAAAGAAGAGAACTGGAGATGACAGTGTAGTGGTTGGAGTGTTTTCCTTGATGCAGTTGACCCCATTCAATCCCCAGCACCCTCCTGCACTTCCAAGAATGATTCCTGAGTACAGACCAAGAGTGATCCCTGAGTATTGCCAAGCTACTCCTCCCTCAAAAAAAAATAGATAGATAGATGATAGATAGATAGATAGATAGATAGGTAGATAGATAGATAGATAGATAGATAGATAGATAGATAGATATGTGTATGTTAGAGAAGAGAAAGCAGATGTGGAATTCACAATTACTGATTTTAAGTCAAGTGGGATTTAATGATAAGGCCATAAAATAGCAAATGCATGATGAAATAAAAGAGAATTTTGCAAAAATCCTTTCAAGCAGAAAATCCTGCTAGTGCAAAGACCCTGTGGTCAGAACATGTATGATGTTCTTCTGAGAAGAGCAAAGAGATCAGAGTGGTGGGTACATATTGAGCAAGTGTTAGAGGAGTTGAGAAATAAGGAAAGCAATACAACCAGGGGCTAGCTAGGTTGTTGAAGTTTTCATATTCTTTAACTTTGATTAAAATAGTCACTGCAACATTCTAAGTAGAGGTGTTAAGGATACTGAACTGACAAGAAGCAGCAGAAATCCTATTATAGTGGTTAATGCACTACTCTAGACAAAAGGCAGTAAGCTGAGTGGTACTTACAGAAACAGTAAGAAGTCAGATATGTGCTGAATAAATTTCTAAGGTTGTGTCTAACTAAGAAAACCATAATTTTATGGTTTCTACTGAAAACATGAAACAGGCGTAATTCCTTTGGAAAATCTTCAGATTTCTGTTCCTCAAAGTTAGCTCTCTTTTAAACCTGTTACCTCTTTATTCTGCGGTAGAATTTATGAACTGTTCTGTTCCTGAGTATGCCTTGAGGATCTGACCTCCACTCTAATTGTGAGGAAAATTGCTGAACTTTTTTTTTTTTTTTTTTTTTTTTGCTTTTTGGGTCACATCCAGCATTGCACAGGGGATACTCCTGGCTCATGCACTGAAAAATTACTCCTGGCGGTGCTCAGGGGACCATATGGGATGCTGGGAATCGAACCCGGGTCGGCCGCATGCAAGGCAAACACCCTATCCGCTGTGCTATTGCTCATCCCCCAGCTGAACTTTTCTTAAAGACATTCCTTTAAATAGGATGTTTCTGTCTTCTTTTTGCTTCCATCATGTGTCCATTCTGCCTTCATGTGACTTATGTTGGCAGTCTCTATGATCAGGCATGGTCTTGTCCTAGACAGGGTCCTAATCAAAGAAGGTGGTGAGAGTCCGCGTCCTTGCCCCCTTCCATCCCATTGATGCCTCTCCCACCTCTGCTCATTCACAGTGCTGAATCCACACAGTGATTGATTGGCACCATACTGAGAAGGGGAAGATAACAAAGAACAATGGGAAGAATCAAAGAGAAGTTGCCCAACAATGCCACATAGTAACACCAACCCAAAAGCCCACGGTTCTCACAACACCTAATCAGAGAGAGAGATCAAAAGGGAATACCCTGCCATAGTGGCAGTGTGGGGTGGGGGGAGACGGGACTGGGGAGGGCGGGAGAGATGCTGGGTTTACTGGTGGTAGGGAATGGGCACTGGTGAAGGGATGGGTTCTTGAACTTTGTAGGGGGAAAACACGAGCACAAAAATGTATAAAACTGTAACTGTACCCTCACGTTGATTCACTAATTAAAAATAAATAATTTTAAAAAAGAGTAAAAAATGTACTTAATAATGAAATTCAACACAGTGCTTTGAAACAGAATGAAGCTGTGAATCAATAAGAAACCTATTATTGATGATAGGTTTATTATTATTAATAATAAATCAATAAAATAAAAATTTTAAAAAAGCCCACGGTTCTTCTGGCTCAGCAAACTGCTTTCAAAAACAGGTCTTCATGTGCACCCTTTCGATGATTCATGGTCCATGATTATCCATGATCATAATAAGCACTTAACAAAGGGGTCACTGTCACTGTCATCCCGTTGCTCATTGATTTGTTTGAGCAGGCGCCAGTAACGTCACTCATTGTGAGACTTATTGTTACTATGTTTGGCATATCCAATATGACACGGGTAGCTTGCCAGGCTCTGGCACGCGGGCTCAATACTCTGGGTAGCGTGCTGAGCTCTCCAAGAGGGGTGGAGGAATCAAACACGGGTTGGCCGAGTGAAAGGCAAACACCCTACCTCGGTGCTACCACTCCAGCCCAACACAAAGGGGTCTTTGGAGAAATAGATAAGGCTGTATTTTGTCTGGGAGTAAAACAAGCAGATGGGTGAGTCAGACCCGTGAGCTTTGGGTTTGTTTTCAGTTGTTTGGGGGCTTTATTGAGCTGGTTTGATTTCTGATTTGAAATGTGTTCGTTCTCTGAACTGCCCATGCGGTCAGAAGTCAGCACAGGAAAAGGATCATCCTACATGGGCCAGTCCCACATGCCTCGTTAAAATAACTGAAAGAAAGTGGGGAGTTTAGACAGACCCAATTATGGAATTAAATGTTTCAAAAAAAAAGAGCAGGGTAATCAAAAAAATTGAAAAGAAAATGGAAAGATTGACCAAAAAATCATAATGAAGCTGATTGAGGTGTGTATCCCATTTAAGGGGGAAAACATTTTTTCAGTTATAAAGACCAGAAAAAATTACACCACATACAAAGCAAAGCCCTATTACACTTGTCATTAAAGAAGATTTCCATAATAAGAAAAGAGAGAGAGAAAGAGCAGAACATTAAGAGGTAAAAGAAAAGCTGGCAGGTCACAAAAGAAAATTTTAAATAACTAATAAACATATGAAAAGCATTAAACTTCACCAATAATTAGAGAACATAAATGACTTTAGTAGACACATTATAAGCCACAAATTTGGTGGATAATTGCCTTCCTAAGATAATGCCTGTTTGTTGTTGGCGAAGTTTAAAGGGAAGGAGCATTTTAATTCACTGTCAAGAGTGGAAATTAGAGGAATGTTTTCAGAAAGCAATTTGGCAAAAACATTAACAACAGCCTCAAAATGTGCTTATGTTTTGATTGCATCTACTGATTTATTATGAGGAAGTCAGATTTTTTTCCCCCACATAAGTCTTTTCATCAGAGTTTCATGTTAGTAAAATGTTGTAAATCACCAGAAGACAATACTAAAATCCATTGTCTTATATGTGATCGGATACCAGGGAATATCAAATGATATTTTGACTAGCAACAAAAACCGTACATATATACCTTTAGAGTAGATATGGAAATGTCACACTATTTTTAACCACTCAATAACTTGAAATCACTCAACCATGCCATGCTGCTTTGATTCTAAACTTACAAAATCTGATTTGAGTTTGAGAAGGATTGTTCGTTTGCCTCTAGGAAAAAGTGTTTTCATTTGGAATTTGGATGTTCGCAATAAATCCATTTTAAATATTTCTTTGATGAAAATCATTAAGCTGTCCTTATAATATAAATTTATTATCCTAAACTTTATGGAAAATCGAATTTTCTTCAACTGTTACTACACAAAAGTACAATAGAAAAGTCTATGCTTACGGTATAACCTAAATGTGTTCAATATTTCTAATAATCATTGAATGTTCGACAAATACAACATTCCCACTGTATTCCAGGCACCCTTCTATGTAGAGGAGACACAGTGAGGTGGGGAAACAGACCAAAATTTTCACCCTCCCTGTGTTGCTATCCAGAGGAAATTGAAACTAACAAACAAACAACATAAAATTTGATTCTGTGAAATTTTGGAGTTTTTCAATAAAAAAAAGTAGGGAGTTTCCCAGAGAGAATGGAGTGGAATTTTATCTTATTTAGTTATTTTTCTTTGGCTTATGATAGAATTGTCAATGGCTTCTTGTGAATTTATAATTCTGGTACCACCCATTGCCAGTCCACCTGTGACTCTCCCTTCCCTTGCACCTCATTGTGTGTGTCACTGTGTCATTTTCCCCTACTCCCCTCCAGCCCACCCCCACCCCCATTAAGTCACCTTTGGATATTTGTTGCTGCCTTGCTGTGTATCTTTAAGTCCCACATAAAAGGGAGACCATTCTGTCACTTCCCCTTTGGAATGTGGTGGAATTTTAAAATGAATAATCAGAAACCGGTAGACATTGGACCCCAAATCTAAGGCCAGTGAGGTTGCGAGCCCTTATCGAGGAAAGCATTCTAGGTAAATTGAAATACTTCAGTGAAAGTTTTCTGTGGGTTTCTTAAACAGCACAGAAAACACCACATCTAGAGGTGGACAAAGGCCAAAGAAAAGCATGCTCAGATCTCTTTCAGGTCCACAAACACTTCTGAGGAGTTGTCTTTTTCATCTGGGTGAGATGGGGAGCAGGCAAGGACTCTGAGCTAGGCTGCAGTGTGACATGGGTGAGCACACCTGTGGAAATGAATCTCAGCAAGAGGGAAGAAAGAGGAACAGGGATGAAAGCAACAGTTTAAAGCCATGACAAAAGGAATCTCTGCTCCTCTGGAGAAGCAGGGTGGGAAGGTAATTTCTTTTGCTAATGTTCACGTGGTGGCATGACAATAAGGCTTCTGAGTGAATGATATGTTGAATAGGCTGTTGGGGTTTGTCTTCAGGACAAAGTCTGCCTTGGTGAATTATTAAATATCCCCATTTAAGTGTTTAAGACTTAGAAGAATGCCCTGAAATTTTCTTTCGCAGAATCTGTGCCTGAGATCTTGGGAAGCTCCATCTTTAAAGGTCAGGAGGAAAACCAAAGCATTAGCTGACCTGAGAGGCTAGAGAAAAAAGTGATTTTTTGGTTTTGGGTTTTTTGGTTTTGGGTTTTTGGTTTTTGTTTGTTTGTTTGTTTTGCTTTTTGGGTCAAACCTGGCAATGCAGATGCACAGAGGTTACTTCTGACTCAGGAATTACTCCTGGCTCAGGGGACCATATGGGATGCTGGGAATCGAACCTGAGTAGGCCGCGTGCAAGAAAAATGGCCTACCCACTGTGCTATCACTCCAGCCCCAGAAAAGAGTGCTTTAGAAGTACTATGACATGAAATGGCTGTAGCTAGGTTCTGGTGGTTCCTAGGACAAATGGAAAGGTTACTGAGCCCGCTCGAGAAATCGATGATTAATGGGATTTTATGATCGTGATCGTGATGACATGAAATAAAGTCTAAAGGTTAATGTTAGGTTTACCAAGCAATATTTTCACATGATGTCTGTATCGGTGTTTGTTGGAATCGCTAGAACATGGGTGTTTATGATGTAGTTAAAAGCATGTAAAGCAAAAACTTAACAGGGTTTGAATGTATGTGTGTGTGTGTGTGTGTGTGTGTGTGTGTGTGTGTGTGTGTGTCTGTGCGCGCGCGCGCAGGCGGCCACAGAAAAGCATTTTCTTATGGACTTCTGCCTTATCCCAAGGTGATGGTTAATATTTAGATTTCCTCAAGCATTTGGACTAAAACATGAGTGACAATCTATGCATGTTCATTGTTGGATGAAGATAGAGTGGAAGGATTATGGCTGGCCTCTTGGTGACCTTGGACCTGCTGCTCCGTGCAGGAGCCTCTGACCCTGGCGGGGCTGGCCTCCCTGATGTGTGTTGGGAGCTGGAGGAACCCCACATCCCTGAGATCTGGAAGCCCCACCCCTCAGGCTTCTCTCTGCCTGGAATTCAGGTTCCTGCTAAAGTTTCTCTCAAGTTTCCCAGTAACTTGGTGTGAGCTTTAAAAGCCTTGAGCCAAAAAACTTCTCAGCCATGAGGCCTGAAAGGCACACATACTGATTCCCAGTGTATAGGGTCCCCTGGTAGAGTGAGCCATCTAAGTGCGTCCCTTCATTGTTGGGCAGGGCATTGGAGCCCTTTTTCTCCCACCCTCCCTCCTGCCTGGGTCCTAGAGCCCCCCCCCAGAGGAGACAAGGGAAATGGGGATGGTTAAATTGGAGCATGGCTTCTTTTGAGAGACCTGATCTGTGGCCCTGTCTGCCATTCATCTCCCACCAGCCTGTTGGGGATGGCGGCCTGGAGAAGGCGTTATTCATGTAGGTTAGGGTTGTGCCTCTGAGGCATCTCCAAACCCTGCAGTGAACCTAGGGAAGACGCAGGAGGGACCAGGACACATACACTGACGAAGCACCCGAAAAGCCACTTTCATTCTCTTCTTAGACCCTTCCCTTGCCTTGCATGCAAGGTACTGTACCCACTCCCCACATGTCCCAGGAACGAGGTTGCTTCTGGTTGAAGTCTGGACATGATCTCCTGCACGACTGACTCTGCTGCCTGTGCCTGTCCTCAGAGCCAAACTGCTGAGCAGGGAGACCAGCACACGGCTTCCCTGGCCGGGCCACACGGCTGTCCTCGCTGGCTGTGTCAGTGCCGCAGACATTCCGCAGGAAGTTCAGAGCCCAGTTCTTGCCCAGGAGCACTCCTGACTGGGAGGTACTGGTAGAGAATCAATGGGGCTGACTTCTTTGGGCCACCTTTCCCAGTGTCCACAGATCCTGGCCGGCACCTGAGAACTTGGTTGATGAGAATCTCCTGCAAGTGGAGGTGTTTGGGACTCAGAGTCTTTGCAAAGTATTTTGTCCCATTCTGGGCATCCTTTAATCAGTATCATGATAAGCGCACACTGTCTTACCAGTCAGTGGGTCAGGATTGAGCACTTGGCTCCCAGATGTTTGACTTCTCATTGTCTCTTCATGTGCAGTATGCCAACCAACCCCCACCCCCAGACCCCACATCACTTGATAGCTCTCTAACATCAAAGCTCCTTTACACTAAAGTATTTATAAAATACTTCATGGGGGCAGTCAAAATTCTTGGAAATTGAAACAAAAATGTATAATTATATTCATTAAAGGTTACCTCTTAAAATATATTTATGACAGAATTTTTTTGTTGTGTGGAGTGATAGCACAGTGGATAAGGTGTTTGCCTTGCACACGGCCGACCTGGGTTGGATTCCTCTGTTCCTCTAGGAGAGCCCGGCAAGCTACCAAGAGTATCCTGCCCCAACGGCAGAGCCTGGCAAGCTACCCATGGCGTATTCTATATGCCAAAAACAGTAACAAGTCTCACAATAGGGACATTACTGGTGCCTACTCGAGCAAATCGATGAACAACGGGACAACAGTGCTACAGTGCTACATATAATATATATATACACACACACACATATATACAACCGTTGCACTGTCATCCTGTTGTTCATTGATTTGCTAGAGCACCAGTAACGTCCCATTGTGAGACTTCTTGTTACTATTTTTGGCATATAGAATACGCCATGGTTAGCTTCCCAAGCTCTGCCGTGCATGCAGGATACTCTCAGTAGCTTGCCGGGCTCTCCGAGAGAGACAGAGGAATCAAACCTGGGTTGGCCGTGTGCAAGGTAAACACCCTGCCCACTGTGCTATCACTCCAGGCCATATTATATGCACAGGAAGAGACAGTACAGTGGGTAGGGTGCTTGCTTTGCATGCGGCCAGCATAGCTCAGGTTTCATCTCTGGTATTGTATATGATCTCCTCAGCCCTGCCAGGAATGATTCCTAATCACAGAGCCAGGAGTAAGCCTTGAGGTATGACCCCCACCAAAACCAAAACAACAATAAGAAATTAAAAGGACAAATATTTAAGCAAATGCATAGCAAAATAATTTATGAACAAATGTATGGATTTTTGATCATAAATGTCATGTTATTGATAATTTTTCAAATATGCATTAAAAATATCAATTTTCCGGGGCTGGAGCGATAGCACAGTGGGTAGGGCATTTGCCTTGCATGCGGCTGACCCGGGTTCAGTTCCCAGCATCCCATATGGTCCCCTGAGCACCTCCAGGGGTAAGTCCTGAGTGCAAAGCCAGGAGTAGCCCCTGTGCATCGCCAGGCTTGACCCCCCCCCAAAAAAAAAGCCCAAAAAAGCCCCAAAATATTAATTTTCCTTAAAACATAATAAAACATAGCGAACCTCTTAGTTGCCTCAGATGAAAATAAAGAGCCTCTATTCTTCCTTTAGAAAACAGACCCATTTCTCAGGGAATGATAAGACCCTAAGTCAGCATGTAAGATTTATCCTATGTAATTTATGTCTCTTCCATCTGTAAAGTAGGATTATTATATACATGGAATTTTTAGAACAATATCTGGATTACTGCAATAAGGATTGGGTAAATACTGCTCCCATTACCATTTGTTAAGTTTTAAATAAAAATAAACTATCAAAAAAAGCTCAATGGGTTAAAACATTAAGAACATAGATTTTCATGTTTAATATATCTGTCTGACTCTCAGATCTGTTATTAGCAAGTACTAACACCTTAATATGTTATCTAATCTATAAAACCTTCTCCATCTATAGTGTTACCAAAAAATCACCTGTGTTACTGGTTTGTTGAGATCTTTAAAACATACTATATATACATATCCTAGAAGATACAGTGTTCTTTTATCTTTATTTAGGATAATTTGTACTTTTGAACAGTTATGTGCATTTTAGTTACAGTCCTGCTGATTCAGGAAAATGGGATTAATGTGATCTTTTCAATCAGTTAGGATTATTTAGCAAAAAAGGGCTAATAGGATATGTGTGTCCATAGAGAGTGGTTTATTCTAAGAAATTGGCTAGCACAATTATGGAATCTGCCAAGTCTAAAATCGGGAAGAATGAGTGGAAAGCTGGAGAACCAGCAAAGAGCTGACATTGCAGTTTAAGTCTGATGGTTATTGTCTGGCAGGCTTCTGTCTTGCTGGAGATTTAGCTTTACCTCTCTTCAGGTCTTTACGGGATAAGGCTGACCCACACTATGAAAAGTATTTTGCTTTACTCACAATCCAGCAATTCAAACATTAATCTCATGCAAAAGATCCCCTCACAGAAGATCCAGAGCAATGTCTTAATCCCTTAACTGGCTACTTAGACCTTATCAAGTGAAACAGAAAATTAACCATCCCATCTCCTTATTAGAGGAAAATACTAGGGAATTATGCTTACAAAAACTCAAACATTGGTCAAGGCTGAAACTATGGCTCCACTAAGTGGGTGATACTGCCTCCCAGGGTGAACTAAAACAATCCAAGAGGATGGTAGTAGTGCCAGGGTAAAGTTGTAGGCTGAGGGGATCACCTATTGTTCACTTACAGCAGGTAGATTTCCAGGAGTCTGCTGGGGAATTTATTTTCCTGAAAAGGAGGTGGTAGGCTAACAGTTTGTGAATGTCTGTACTAGATTTTTTCTTTAATCAGTTATCAAAATTTGCACTGGTTTTCCAAAAAGTATTACAAATCTATCTTTTTTTTCTTTAACCTCACGGTCATCATATTAACTGAAGTCATCCAAAAGTGACTGACATTTGGATGCAGCTTTCACAAACTACAGCAATCACATCAACATGCTAAATGTGTTACCATTTTTCATCTTTAAAAATGCAACAGTGTTAGGATTTTAAACTATACATCTCTTTTTAGTAGACTGACTGTAGAGAGCTATCACAGATAAAAAAAAAACTGGTACTTAGAAAGAACATTTTTTATAAATTTTCTTCCAGGAGCACAGAAAATATAAAATGCATATCCCTTTATTTTTATTATTTTTTATTTTTAAATTTTATTTTCATAAAGTTGTTCACAATAATTGATTACATTCAATATTTCAACACCAGTCTCACCACCATCACTTCCCACCACCGTTATTTCAAAGTTTCCCACCGGCACTCAAACCTGCCCCACAGGCAGATGCTAGATAATTTATTTTGTATTGTTTGTTATGAACAGTATAAGATGTCTGTAAGGATCTATCTCACAGTGATTTGACAAAAAAGAAAAAGAGAGAGAGAGAGAGATCACATGGCCATGAACGCTACATTTTGCTAAAGACTTCCTGAGACAAGCGAGGTAGAGCCATGTCTTTCCTTCTTCCTCCTACCATCTTTCTGTCTCAAGCCATGCAAATAAACTTGTATTCCTCAGTAATGTCCTCACTCAGCTCCCCAAAAGAAAGCTCTGTCTGAGGCTCTCTTCCAGCTGTATGTGCATTATACAGCATTATACAGCATTTCTTTCTTTCTTTTTGTTGGTTTGTTGTTTTTGGTATTTGGCACCACACCTAGCAGTGCTCAGGGCTTACTACTGGCTCTTCATTCAGGCATTATTCCAAATTATGCTTGGGGGACCATATGAGATCCTGAAGTTTGAACCCAGTTGAATCATAGGCAATGCAATCCACATGTCTCAGCTATGATACAGTATTTATAAATAGTAAGACATCATTTAGCTTTGTAGGTACCATGTGAGACCCTTAAAAGACTAGATTAAAAAATGTTGTCTTTTGTAACCTAATAAGTTTTTTCTCTAATTGAAGGAAATATTTGTGAGAAATGGGCCAGAGATTTTGATATTTTGACGTACTTCTACCCCTCACCATATTCATATGTGCACACACGTGCATGTACTCACATACACATTTCTTTTGTTGGCTCTAAGAATGTAGCTTAACTGATTTTAGCCCCCTCTACAGAACTGAGCCATAAAGATCAGAATAGCTGCCTGAGAGGGTTAAGAAGGAATTAGTATAGGCAGGTCTCATTGAGCCACGCCAGTGGAGAGCCGTGCAACTCCAGTGGAGCTCTTACACGGACAGAAAACAATGCAAGTTCTACTTGTCAATTAACTATTACCCTGACTTGACTAAAGTGATCAGCCTGATCCCCTTGGATCATGCCTTAATCATACTAACATCTACACACATGTTAGGTAAACCCTACCCATCTTCAAAAAGAATGTCACTATTGGATCTAAATGCTATCACAGGTTAATATATGTGTTTCGCCCTTGCTCCATTTCCAATTTTGGTGGGATGACTAGAGGTCACACACATGATGCTCACACCCATTTTGGTGTCACACTGGCCTGAAGTCACTGTGGCATGCAAACCATGTTCATCAGGAGGTCAAATTCCAGACTGCAGTGATGCTCTCACACAACTGACTTTTCACCAGAGATCACTCATTTTGTGGCAGTGCTGGGCAGTCTTGGACAGCAGAACCCCGTGTGGTCCTTTGGCATCCCCAGGGATCAAGCCTTATTCTTGCAAGGCAAGTGCGTTTAACCATTGGGCCAATGCCCGGGCTCCTAATGTATAGGTTTTTATCAGAGAACTTAGAAATGCAAAGTTGCATCTAACATCCAGATAAAATTACTTTTGAATTGTCTTTGGGAGGAAAAAATGGGAATTTTTCCTAATTATTAAAATACATTCATGGTAGAGCAACCAGAACACTCATCTACACACAGCCTATGCAATGCATGCAATGCTTATGCATGGAAAGCAGCATTTTGGGGTCATGTTTCAGTATGCCAAACTGGGGGCTGGTTTTCAAATAGACAGTGTGGAGGAAATTGGAACCAAGGGTAGTTTTTCCCTAGGTTTGGATCATCATGTACTTGGTAGAGCTTTTCTTCTGAACTGAGAATCCCTCCCCAGTTCCTGTGGCCTCTCTGGGGAGCAGCCCTAGCTGCTGTCAGGTCGCCCTATGACAAGAAAGAGTCTCGCCAGTCTGCTGCTGATCCAGGAGACGGTTTATGGCCCATCACATGGCAGTGTGAAGGTTCTGGAACACAATCGACTCTGTCTCACTCAGAAAGATGAGCCCAACTAATGTTAAGCAGGAAGCAGATCTGTAATGTATACAATGCCGGAAACCATTGCTGACCTCATTGATTATCCAAAGGAATCACTGGATATTTCAAAGCTTCCCTCCAAATTTCTTTTCCTTTAGTGTTGCTAATCTAATCATTTTTGATTTACTAAAGAAAAATGAAAAAGGTACTCAAAGGGATTGTTAGGGCAAGTGAAGGGAAATAGAGAGAATACAGAGCAGGGAAACCCAGGCCGGTCATGACTTAGGTGACATTTTCAGAAAATGGCCTCGCCCCTGGAACTATGCAGGTTCAGTGAATTTGCTTGCTGTTTTGGTGGTTTCCAGACAAGACACTTCAATCAGTTCGGAGGCCTTTTATACCGCAATTCAGTATTCAAGAAAGAAGCAGGTTGAACTGTGAGTCTGTGGAAAGTTGTACTGTTTTCGGATTGTTGTGATGCAGAATTTCTATATCCTGCACTGTAACTCAATGCAAACCAGTGATTCCAATCTAGACACAGTGACACCTATGAAGAGCCCAACATTTAGGTATGCTATCAATATTTCTGATTCTCTATAATACACCACTTTCCAACATTGCTAATGACAACTCTAACTCTGAATTTTGCCCTAAGAATGACAAAAGATAAACAAATTGTATTTTAAAAAATTAAAATTATTTTTCCAGATTTAGACAGGACTTTTTTTTATTATCTCAACATGAACAAAAGATTTTTGGATACACTTTTCAAAGTCAGGCTATCTTATTTTGTTTTTAGACTGCACTATGATTTAGACTGGCTGACTTATCACATAGAATTCAGAAATATACATATGGATGTTTCTTTTTTGAGTATAGAAAAAGGCAGCATTTGTTTCTGTGTGTTGTGTGAGTTTGTAGAAGAGCAAATATTAAAATATTTCTGTGAACTCTATCTTTTCTTCTATAAGAATGAGAAAACCCGGTACAAAGAATGCAGTTTACACAAACAGAAGAGATACTAAAACTAAGGATGAAAGGAAATGAAAAAGCGTGTGAAATAATATTCTGGAAAGGAGATTTTTCCAAATATAAGGAAATAATATTTTATATTGTTATTATAGCTATTTTTATAAACAGCCAGAAAAAAAAGAAAATATGTTTCTTTTAAATTCAAAGACCAGCTGGACAGGCATATATTTTCTAACATTTTAGTACATAATTAATGATGCTATTAAAAGGCACTTAAAATTGATAGCTATTTCAATCTCAGTGCTTAATTCATTTGCTACTTTTATAATGGCAAATATAGCTTGTGGTCCTGTGTGTGGCTATTATCACTATTCCAGGCTCTGCTCTGGAATTCAGAGATACCTTGAGTGCCCTTGCAGGAAAAAAAAATATTATAAAGTATATTGCTTTGTGAAGCCATCAAAATGAATATGTATACTCCGATGCCTCCAAAAATAATCTTTTAATGACAAACTCATATAGCAAGTACCAAATAGCCCAATCATCCCTGAAAGTTATCAATTTATTCAAAAATTGGCCTTCAGATGCTATGATGGTATTGAGGCAGGATCACGCACTTGGGGAATAAAAAAAAAAGAATTTATGAATGATCCAATCATTCCCAAACTCCATATCAGTTCATTGAACGAAAAGGAACGGGGAACTGAAGAGAGAGAGTGCAGGGGCAATATTCTTGCCATGCATGTAGCTGACACCAGTTCAATTACAGGCACCACGAAGGGCCCCAAAAGTGACCTCTGAGAACCGGACCAGGACTAAAGCTGGGTTGCCGCTGGATGGAGCCCTGTAGCCTTCCAAAAAAGAAAGAAGAAAAGGAAGAGAATAAGATGTTCAGAAGAATATAAATTCCTTGGGATGAGTTGTGAGTGGTCTTTCCCTGTAAAGCCAAACCCTTTTACATCTAATTGGGCTTCCATCCCTTTTCTTTCTTTTCATGCCTATCTCAGAATTGTTATTGTGATCTTTGTGGTAGACAGTTTAGAGGAGAAACAAAATAGTATGGTGGGTAGGGTGCTTACCTTGAACATGGCTGACCAGGGTTCAATACCCAGAGCCCTATGTGGTCCCCTAAGCCCTGCCATGAGTGATCCCTGAGTGCAGAGCCAGGAATAAGCCCTGAGCATCAGAGTTGCTGGATATGTTACCCATATCCTCCCCCACCCCCCTCAGAAAAAAAGTTTACTAGGAAAGCTGATAATGGCCTTTATAGTAAATAAAGGAAATGTCTGCAGTCGTGTATTCAGATACATCCCACACAACAAAGAATTTGGTAAACAAAATATCAGTAGCGCAGAGGCTGAGAAGACTTGCTTTGGTGTAGATCAATGCAACTCAGACTGTGGTCCATAAACTACCTGACATCCACCAAAATTAGGTCATGACAAGAAAGAAAATTTATACCATGATGGGAACCACATGTGCCACAGAGAATTCAAGGGACTTATTTTCATAAGTCAATCGACCATATTCACATGGTGACCAAGCTCATTGACGTTTCAAGAGAGTTCAACATGCTACTCTGTCTAACTTTCATCAATTTAAAGAAGGCCTTTGATTCTGTTGAGTGAAGTGGTCACCAAAGCCCTAGCTAAACAGGGCGTTCAAATTCAGTACATCAGGATCCTCTGAGAGCTATGTTACGGATTCACCACCATAATCTCACCATTCTACAAGGAAGTGATCATCGACGTAAAGAGAGGGGTTTGGCAGGGTGATACCATTTCACCAAAACTCTTCAGTGTCACCCTCAAGAACATCATGCAAGGAATGGGAAGAAATGGGAGTGAAGATATACGGTCGGCAACTACATCACCTCCTTGAATTTTCATTCAAGTGAGAGAAGGAATCTGGAGTTCCGACCTCCATCGACGATCAAGCATCAGGGGCGCTGCCTCATTTGCCAAGGCATAGAAAATCAGATGGGCCGGACACGTAATGTGATTTGGAGATGATCGCTGGACTAGAGTCATTACCAACTGGATTCCACTGGACGTCAAAACAACACCTGGCCGCCACCTATGAGATGGTCCGAGACCCTGAACAAATGGTTTGATGCTCTTTGTGTTCTCGAGCAAGCAGATGCCATTGGGCTACACTAGCATGTGACAGGGACAAATGTAGATGTTACTGGTGCCTGCTTGAGCAAATCCATGGGGATGACAGGTGATACAGGTGATATTCTCATTTTGAGGCTTTTTCCCCTGGAGGAATGGTGTATTGACTTCATTTTCTGATATACACTCTTTCTTTCCTGGATGGTGGGCACTTTGAATAGTCTTGCTTTAAACCAGCAGTTTCTAGTGGGTCCTTGGGAATAAGGAATAAATCTTTATCCCTAGAATAAGTCTTTGCTTATTCCCATAATCTGGCCCATAAGTCTTCAAGGACAAACTGTTTCCAAGGTGTAAACACATTGAAATTCTTTCTCACCCTTAACTTTCTTTTCTGTAGCTTATCGAGGGGAAAAAATTCAAATAGTTTCACACTTATCCAATCTTTTGCTGCATTTTGTCCTGGCTACTTCTCATTTAAATGAATTTTGATTTATCTCTTTTAAAAAATGTTCCCCGTGGCTTTTGCAAAAGTATGTGCTTCTGAGTTTTGAGTCATCATCCTAGGTGAGAATCTTAAGAGATAAATTTGTCTACAGAATGAAGGTAATCATGTACACAAACTGTTCGGAAATTAGCAACTTCAAAAAATCCCTCCGAGTTGTATTAGATTTGAATTATGTCATCATAATAGGCAAATGGCCACAATTATCCACTTTGAAAGGCATCAAAAGGAGTAATCCTGGAGAACTAATTTTTGCATAATTGCTTTATAACATAAATATTCAAGCTATAGTTGAACATAGTTTAAAACAGAAACTAACAATCCAATTAGCCCTTCTGCTTTCACAGAAGGAAATACACTTAACATGAGCAGGTCTATCTGCATGTCTAAAGTTCAGGACCAAGTATGGAGTTTCAAAATTCAGGTTCAGCAGAAAAACATTTCAAACACATGAAAAGTTTCAATTGACATACTCCTAGTTATTTGGGTGACCGAAAAGCAATTAGAGTATTTATTTGACTCTCAGTGTTCTCATCTGTCAAAAGGAGAAAATGACACGTTTGCAAGTGGAAGGTAATTGAGACAACACACATAATACACCTAGTCCATTATCAGGCACACAGTTTAAAAATCCTGCCAGCTTTCTTTTATACACCTACCAGAACAAATCATTATGAATAAGGGTCCACAACTTCTAAATGTAGGTAGATAATTGCCGTAGCATACCAACTTTGGAAAGGGTTGGAGGTGGAAGGTAATATAGTGAGAGCAATTTTTCAAATCCATAGATTCAAGATAGCTATCATCTATGATTATTATAAATAAACAGAATTTGTCAAGAAGTTCTTTGACCCTCTGGAAGATTGAATAGTATTGACAGTGAATACTTCTTTGAAATTGATATTAACAAAAGTTAAAATGACTGACCATGAAACCGTATTAATGATTATTGTTTTTAATTGGATAGAATTAGGTTTCAAGTGTGAATCATGAAAACTCAGCATGTGTATATAATGCACTAAGTCCAACACTTAAAGTCCAATTCTGTCCTTCAGCTTACATTTGCCCCCTCTATCACAATTTACAAACTTTTCTTCCTCCTTCCCTTCTGGTTGGCTACTGCTAATTGGTCTCATAGTCCAAAGAGTTTATTTTGTTTTACTTAATTCAACTATGTTTGTTTTCTCTATACACCACTATGAATAAAACCATATGGTGTTTCTCCATATGGTTTACTTCACTAAGCACAATAATCTCGTTTCTTTCACGTTCCTGCAAATGGCAGAATTTCATCCTTTTTAGTTGAAAATATTCTTGTATGTGTATGTGTGTGTATAATATCTACTTTAGTCAATCACCAACTGATGTATATGGGTCATTTCCAGTTCCTGCCTTTCGTAAACAGTGACAAGAAGCCCGGGCGTGCTTCAAATAAAAGTTCTTGTATTTGAGGGGATAAATACACAGAAGTTTAATAACCTAATACTTATTGTAAAATTTTTAATTTTTTAGGGGATCCAATATTTAAATCGCTAGAGTGTAGATGGCTTCTATTTTGTCCATACTCTTTCCAGACTCATTTCTTGTCTTTTGAATAGTAGCACTCTCACAGAGAGGTGACAAATATATTTTCATAAACCTGTTGGAAATTTGTAAGTCTTCTTTGGAGAAGTGACTACTCTGATTATTCCTTTTTCATCAAGTTTTCTTTCTGTGGTTGAATTTTTGAGTTATTTGCATAGTATAATTATAAATTTTTTGTCAGATGCATAATGTGCAAATGTCTTCTCCAGTAAGGTGTCTTTCTGTCTTGGTGCAAGCTTTATGTATACAAAAACTTTTTAAGTTTTTGTTTTTTATAGGGGTTACAACTGGCAGTGCTCAAGGACTACTCCTGGCTCTGTGCTAGGGTCATTTCCAATAGTGCTTAGTGAGTCACACAGCGTGGGACTCAAATCCAATTCTTCTTGCAAAGCTTGGGCTCTAATCCACTATATTACCTTTCTGGTCCAAGAACACTTTAGTTTTATGTATCCCTTTTGATTTGTAGAATTTGTTTGTTTGCTTGGTTGATTGATTGACTGTCTTCCTTGCCAGGGGAGTAGAGTGTTCAAACACTTCTCCAAGGCTTATGCCATGAAACATATTGTTCATGTTTTCTTCTGTGTTTTTTTATGACTTCAATAGGAAATGTTAAACAGTTTACCTTTATGTCCATATGCTCAGGAACTAAAATAATAATTTAAAAGAAATGAGAGCTAAGGGACAGTTTGAAAATAAAGGATACTTCTTTTTTTGAAGATTTTGTATTGAATCACTGTGAGATAAACCCTTACAAAGTTGTTCATAATTAGGTTTCAGTTATATAGTATTCCAATACCTTTCCTTCCACTGGTATACGTTTCCCAGCACCAGTGTCCTAAAATGATCTTCTAAATTGCTTTGTGAATTAAAAATTGTATGGCAGAAATATCAGTTATTAGTCAATAATATATGAATACAATTTTACCCAACATGGTGTTACATAAATTTTATTTTCAGGACATCTTTCTTCAACATCTATTCCATTGTGACCACCTTAGGGAACAGAATTCTGGGAAGTTGAAGGGCGGAGGTTTAAAAAAAATGACAGGAGAAAGATAAGGGAGAAAGGTTATCTATAAAGGTTTCATTAGCTTTTGAATGACTTCTCATGAAAGTCAGAAAAAAGAAACTTTTTCAAGTGCTTAAATGAATAATTTCTGCAAGGAAAAAAGCACAGGAGCCTTGGTAGAGACAGAAAGATTTTTTTTCAAGTTTCAAGAGATCTGATAAATCATCAAGTGATTTCAATCTCCAGCTTTCATATATTCCTTAGAGAAAGACCAGAGCCAGGTAATAGAGGTAGTAACAGCCAATGTCACAATGTTTGCATCTAGGTGACCCGGGAAGGCAGAATAGTTAAGACTTTACAACTCTAGGATACATTTAACAATACTACATTCTTTGTAAGCTCAAATGAATGCTTTGAGCAGATAAACACCCTAAATGACCATCATTAGATTTGTTCAAATCAATACTTTATTTGATCTTTTAGATGCAGGTGCACCAAACAGCACTCACGTTACTTCTTATTCCTAATCAGGCACAGTGCATGCAATGCTAAACTAGTGTTGGAATAATGAAGTTGTATTGAGCATTATTCCAAGGCCATGCTGCCAGCATCATTAGGGCTTCACTAAATAAGAGATTTCTGTTGCCTAGTAACACAAATATTGCAGTGGAGTTGGCACAAAGCTAGTTTTCCTTTTCTGAAATCTTGACTTACTAATTCCTTTTCAGTCATGCCAGAACAGGGTTCTTATTAATAACTAGACTTCTCTCTGATAGTGGAATGAACCAAACTTTTGTAGACTCAGCAAAGGGCAGACCAAACCTCATTGGTCAAAACAATTGTCAAAATCTCTGATTTCAGTGGATTCAACATTTCCTGTTTCCACAAGCACCCCACTACAATTGAAAGCAACACCAATATAATACTATAGTGTAAGGATCACTGGATAGAAATCCCTTTGCAGGAAGTAGTCTGAGATTCTGAAATGAAGCTTGCAATAACCAGAAATAAATGGGTCTGATATATATACATGATTAATTAGTGACAAATGCAAGGTTCTACTTCTCAGATAACCATTTACAAAGAATTTATAAATTTCAGAAAAAAGTTTATAAAGTAGGACAAAATTTTCAAATAATTTTTAAAGTTATAAAATCATTCACTCAGATATGACCCTTGATACAACTGAGATTCCTCAGAATAAAACTTATATCTCCACTTTTTAATTTAAGGTTTTTGTTTGGTTTGATCTCAAGGTAATTCTAGTTTCATAGAATGAGCCTGGAATTGTTCCCTCTTTCTTAATACTCTATTTTTTGGACAAATTTAAGGAGGATTGTTATTAGTTCTTAAAATGTTGGTAGAACTCTCTAGTGAAGCCAACTGTTCCAGGAGATTTTTATGTTTGGGGTGGAGGGAGTGTTGTTTGGTTTGTTTTGTCATGTGTTTTCTATTAGTGACTAAACTCTTGATTGTTATTACTCTGTTTTTATTCTCTCTTTCCTTCTAATTAGGACTTTCTAGGTTCTGTGTGTCTACAAATGTATCAGTTTTTTCTACATTATTTTATTTGTTCCTGTAAAATTATTTATAATAGTCTAATTATTATTGCTGTTTCTGTTGTATCAATTATTATATCCAGTTTTCCCAAAATCACTTATTAAAAGAAATTTTCTTTCTCTTTTTGCTCTTAGGTTGTTTGTCTTAAGTTAGCTGTCTACTTAGGTGTGTACTTATTTCTGAGTTATCACTTCTATTGCTTTCACATAAATTTAGTTAAATACTCTGATGTTTTGCTTAAAATAACTCTTTGGTATCTCATTATTGCTTAAAACTATCCAGGGCTTTGTGTGGTTACATACAAACTTGGGTAATGTCTTTTCTACTTCCATTATAGGTACTTTTAGAATTTGAATAGAGATTCTATTAAATCTGTATGATGCTTTAGGTAGAGTGGTGGTTTTAATAATGTTAACTCTTTTAATCCAAAATCAAGCTTTTCACACCCTTTCTTTGTCTTTCTTCTATCATCATCATCATCATCATTATCATCATCATCATCATCATCATCATCATCATCATCATCATCATCATCCTGTTGATTGTCGATTTTCTCTAGCGGTCACAGTAATGTCTCCATTCGTCCTAGCCCTGAGATTTTAGAAGCCTCTCTTTACTCATCCTGCCCAATGATGCCACATTGGAGGCTCTTTCAGGGTCAGGGGAATAAGACCCATCATTTTTACTGGTTTTGGCATATGAATACACTATATGGGAACATTTCAAGGCTCTCCCATGTGGGCAGGAAACTCTCAGTAGCTTGCTAGGTTCTCCCAGAGGAAGAACTAGGCTATAAGATTGGGAGCTTGGTTTTAAGTCTCTGGATGTTGGCCATTGGTGGGATTACATGGCACCAGGGGGAGTCCCTGGGTGTGACCGCCTAACTACTGGAAAATGGGAAATCTGGGCAGAGAAGGCCCACTCCCGATCTGAGCAGGCTTGGAGGTCTCAGCCACAGGTCCCACATACCTGGGTTCCTCTGCCGGTATCTTCATGCGTGAGACTCGCCCGAACAGGTGGAGAGGGGCTTTGAGCATCCTTTCTTCTATATCTTTCAATATTGAATTTTAGGTTTTGATACACGTGTTCTTCACTTCTTTTATTCAGTGATTTTTAGGTACTTCATTCTTTTATCAGGAGACTCCCAAGTGGACTTCTTTCAGAAATATTTGATCTGGCTATGCAGACAAGATAGCTCAATGGTTGGGCTGGGCAATGTACTCATGGCTACATTCAGGTGTTTCAGGGGCCAGGAAGTGCTAAGGATTGAACACTGGCTTATGCATGCCAGCATGCACTTTTCCTTTTAGCCAGCATCTTAGTTCCTTGGTTCTTTTTGATGCAATTATAAATTGGATTGTTTTCTTAATTTCTCTACTTCATCATAAAGAAAATTATAGCCAATTTTTATCTTGCTTTTATAGTCTTCCATTTACTGTCTTTGTTCATTATTTAATAAAGACAGAGTTTTCTGTGTTTATTAACATGTCATCTGTAAATGCTAGTTTTACTTCTTCCCAGTTAAGGTTCCTTTTAGTTTCTTGCATAATTACTCTGGACTGACTTGAGTATGTTATTGAATCACTGTATCACTGTCACTGTCATCCCATTGCTCATCAGTTTGCTTGAGCGGGCACCAGTAATGTATCCATGGTGAGACTTGTTACTGTTTTTGGCATATTGTTGGAGTGATAGCACAGTGGGTAAGACGTTTGCCTTGCATGCGGCCGACCCGGGTTCAATTCCTCCACCCCTCTCAGAGAGCCCAGCAAGCTACCGAGAGTATCTTGCCCACATGATATATCTTGCCCATATGAATAACAAGTAAAAATGGAGTCTTTTTTCCCTCTCTACCTTTTATTTAGGCACTGTGATTTAAAATACTGTTAATAGGAGTTCAGACATACAGTGTTTTAATGACATGACCCACTAGAGTGCCAGTGTATCTACGCCAATGTCGCCTTTCATAACCTTTGACTAACTGCTCTATAGGTCAGTTTTCAGGGTCTCTTGTCATTTGTCAATTGTCATTTTCTTGCTATATTTTTTTCTATTCCACATATGAGAGAAATCATTCTGCATTTGTCCTTCTCCCTTTGGATGAATTCACTTGATATGATGCCTTCTAGCTCTATTCATGTTGAATACATTTAATAATAATTTTATATTTTCTTATAACTGAGTAGTATTTCATTATATATACATTATACATGTATATATATATATATATCACTTTATTTGACCAATCTTCTATTCTTGGACATTTGGGTTGCATTATTTTGGGCTCTATGTTAGATGCCAAGTGTGATTGCTGGGTCATAGGGAAGTTCACTTTTTAGTATTTTGAGAAGTGTCCGTGTACTGATATTCATAGATACTGAATCATATGGCATTCATGCAACAGTGGATAAGGGTTCCTTTTTGTCCACAACTCCTCCCACACTGTTTGTTACTACTTTTTGATATTACTAATTTTATGGGTGAGTGATGATTTCTCATTATTTTTATTTACATTTCCCTGATAAGTTATGAAGAGCACTTTTCATATATCTGTTTGCTACCAGTATGTCTTCTTTGAGAAAGTGTCTCTATCTTTAGTTTTTGTAATTTTGAGCATAATGTCTCTTGGATTTTTTTGAATTGGGTCTATTTTCACTGGGACCCTTCAGGCCACTTGGATGTTGGTGCCTGTAGCCCTCAACTCTGAGAAGTTGCTGTAGATGGTTTCTTTAACTAGAGCTTCTGTTGAATTTTTTAAAACATCATCCATCCTGTTCATCATTTCAGTCATTTCTGAACATAATCACTTTTTCATTTGATTCTCATACTTGTGATTTGTTGATTACCTGTGCTATGGTTTCTTTGAACTCATTAACATTCTTATCATAGTGTCATTAAGACACTGAAGATTTACTACTGTTGTGTCTTCATTGATATCGTTTTCCTTCATTGATCTTGGTGGGTTTTTACATGTTCTCCCCGTTGGTTTCCTAGTGTTTTTGCTGTGCCAGGGAGCTGGGGGTTGGGAGGGCAATCAGGAGTGTGAATGTTTGTAGTTACCCTCAGGGAAGATGTTTAGGGATTAGCTTTCTATATTCTCTGCCTGTCTTCACAGAAAAACAGGAAGAGTAGCTGTGAGCAACATGTAATTTGTTGAGTCCCTCTATCCTAAGGAGCTGTGGTACAAGCCCTCAATAGGATGCAGGTCAGGTGTGAAGGCTGCTGGAAACACCCAAGAGGAAGAGGGTCTTCCTCTCATTGGATCACTGCCTTCTGTTTGGAATTAGGTCAGTGAAATCAGCCAAGATGAGCCTCACCTGGGATGGGGGAGTGGTAAGCAGAAGGTCAGGAAGGACCTGTGATATGGACCCTTAAGAAAATACAGGTTGGGTGTGGGGACTGCTGGGACCCACCTGGGAGGGACAGGCTCTTCGTCCTGCTGGATATCTGTTTCCTTTTTGGAACAGTAATATCAGTCAGAGGCAGACCTCACCATGAATAGAGAAGAAGCCAGCAGGAGGTCCTCTTTATATCTTTACACTTTTTATTTTTTATTTACATTCCTTAGATTATATGTTAAACCATCTTAGCATCCCTGGAAATCACCTCTCTTGACCATGTTGAATGTTTTTTTACTGCATGGCTGAATTTGATTTGTAAAGATTTTGTTGAGATATTTTGGATTTCTTCTTTTGTTCTTGTTTTTCTTTGCTTTGGGTCACTGCCAGTGCTGCAGCCGTACCCTATGGGGTAGCCCAGTGTCCTGCGTGCACAGTATGCACCCCCCTCATTGCACTCTCTCTCGATCCCAGTTGAGTATATTTTGCATCTGTATTCACCACAGATATGTGTCTATAGTTTTTATTTTGTGTATGATGTCCTTGCCAACTTTTGGTATCATGGTTCTTTTGGTTTCTTGAAATTGGTTTGAAGGAGCTTTAAAAGATTGATGTTGAAGTTTGGTGGGACTCACTGGATAAACATCTGGTTCTGTCTCTTCATTATATCTGTTGCTGCACAAGGACCTGAGCAGCAGCCTGGGTCTATAGTGAAATGGGCAGCAGCCAGGAGTTTGCAGTTCTAACTTCCTTGTAATGACTACAGAGCCACATAGTCCTATATGCCTGGGGGAAGCTTTGTTGTAATGAGACTGCAGCCTCGCACACATGGTTAGGAAGTAAAGGCTCAGTTCCGGCTTATGGAAAGAGGCTGGAGTCTCAGGCTGAGCTGGTGACTGTGTGTGCACTCCGAGTCTGCAAGACTATCAAGTCTTCTGAGCCATAGGTTGGCAGGGGAGCACAGCAGGCAATAAGACTCCCAACCTCTATGCTACTAGGTTATTTCTTTAAAGGTTCCTGTCGTGCTTACTGGGTATAAAAATGTAGGTTGCTTGCTAGCAAAGTAAATGGGAATAAGGACTGAACCTGCTTGCCAGTGGTGAACACTAGTAGTTATCTCTAAACCCCCAGTTCATAAGGGTAGAGTTCTGATTAAGGAACTTTATAGGATGGAGAGTGGACTCCAACATAACACTTGGTGGTATCTGACTCTGGTATAAGGCTGATGGATTCTTGCCTCCCTTTCCAATTCTCTAAGGATGAGCTGTAGGATTCCCTCTGGTATGGAAAGACATTCTTCAGTCTGCCCTTATTCTTTGAGCCTATTCACTTGTTGAGGACTGGATCTTCTTTGACCCTAGGTTTCTCTTCTCTTGACTCTTAATGCAGAGAACCTAAGAGCTAATCTTCATGATGCTAGATCATAGAGTTGCGGTGCCAGTGATTAGTATACAGACACACAGACACACACACACACACACACACACATACACACACATACCATTCCTCAGGGTGAAGTTACATGTCTGTGATACATATTTCTTAATAAATCCTATTGCACTGATGTGGCACTTCTTCTTGATTCAGGGTTTGTCTCTGAATAGCACCTGCCTGCTGTCTTTCATCAGTGCTATGAAAACTATCCTTTGGGTTTCAAGTCATCTTAGATTAAACAAAAGTTTGGTGTCAATTTGCTATGATCATGGGATAAGTTAAGTAACGTTTCTCCTTTCCACCATCTAAATTCGATGCCTATTTCATTTAACAAATCATCTCCATGTACAGTCACCTTACAGATTGTACGGGAAACACAGAGAGGATTTCAACTACAAAACTAAAAGCACCTTCCAACTGTTTAAATACCTGTGATCTGTGTATTAGGCCCTTCATCCCACTCCTAAGCTTTTTCCATTAAATCTCCAGACAATCTTCTAGTTTAAAAAAATTTAAATTATCCTTAACATAATAAAAGAAAATAATGTTTATTCTTAAACTTGCTTCAAGTCCTTTATATGTTATATATACACATATATAAAACAATGATATTCAGAGCAGAAATAGTTTTTCTATAATTGAAATAACACTTCATCAAAGATGATTGAGGCAATAAACAATTTTCTTCCTTTCACCAAAACTGCAAAGAGATTATATTCTTACTTTCAGATAAAACAAATTGAAAACATGTGAAGGTATGTTATGATTATAGGTAGAAGGATTAGGCTTAAAGTTTCTTGACAAACGTTTAGAGATTTTGTGTTCTTCTAAGAGGCCTGGATTTCATAAATATATAATAAACATCAGTTTCTTTCTGGGTGACCAAAGATGTAATCCTCATGCAAGTTTTTCTGCACCTTCTATTCTGTGCCACACAATAGACAAAGCATATAGATTCTGTAGTAAATGAAATTTTTTTTTAAATGTACTTCAGAGGCTGGAGAGATAATACAGCAGGTAAGGCACTTGCTGAGTTTGATCCCTGGCACCATATATGGTGACATCAGCACCACCAGGTGTGATTCCTTACTGCAAAACTAAGAGTGACCCCTGAGCATTGCCAAGTGTGGCCCCAAAACAACATATATAAAATACATTAAAACAGGTATCTAAAATAGCTACTCCAATAGAGCCTAGACATTTTGGGGGATAATTGTTTCTTCTTCAATGGGTTAAACTACAACATCTTAAGGAAGAAAATAAAACTAAAAAAATATATATATGAAAGAGCTAATCAAAGATGTTCTGATTTATTAATAAATTTAAATTAAAACAATGATATTCTTTTCACTAATAAAGTAGCACAAACAAATCATGCTTTTATAAGGACAATTCCCAGTACTTTCAGGAAGCAGTTAAGTAGGTTATCTCATATTGCTGATGTCAGTGTTAATTGGCCTGTTGGGAAGAAACCTGACAAAGTATATCACAGATATTAATTTTTTCATATTAAAAAACAATAACTCAGTTTGTTAGATTTACCCCAATTTTATATCAAATTATAAGCATAAAGATGTTAGTGATGACATTATGTATATTATTAAGAATTAAATATAAATATCAAACAATAAGGAAATTGTGAATATATTATGGTCTATTGTTCAGCAACTTTAAAATGAAAAACTACAAATGCACATTTTAGGGTTCACATTCCAAAATGTATTTGTGGTAGCAATATAATACAAAATGATTTTCAGTGGAAAGTGTTCATGCCAAAAAAATTTTTAAAGACATACTCAAAGTAAATAAATGGTATATAATAAATCAGTGACATGTGCATGTCTACATCTCTGTACAAAATTACATAATTTTTAACAAAGGAAATGACAAAGAATATATTTACAAATATAATAATAAATGCTCTTAGATTATTATGCTAGACATAGTGCAATTTGTAATCAGAATTACAAGGGTTAATGAATTCAAAGTCTTAAAACTCATTGTAAAAAAGGCTATTAGGAGAGAAAAATAAAGTCTTTTTTAACAAGTGAAAATTGATCCTTCATTATCATTATTTAACTTTATATTGTGGTTACCAGGACTTATAATGCTGTTAATCATACTTTTCATGCACACATCATTCCAACACATAACCAGAGAGCCTATTTCCCTCTATCAGTATCCCAAGAACCCATTTATCACCCCCCATGTAATCTCAGTTCTAGAAACAAAAGCTTCATATTGATGACTTTAACCATCAGTTCCAGTACTGTTTTTTTTTTTCTCCCATATGGGCTAGATCTCTTTGTGTGTGTTTGAAAGTTATGAAACATATGTAATAGAGATGAAAAGAACTAATCTTCTGAAATGCTATAAAATGGTAAATTTGTAGATATTTTTCAAAAATATATTCTTGTTTTAAAGCAAAATAAATTTTAAAATATTGTGGGTCATTTTCTCCTAATACATTTTAAAGTTTACATGTAATACATAGATCTTACAAAGGTAAGGTTGAAGAGAATTAAGAAAATTTAAAAGGGAAAATCTGAACAGGGCTATAAACGTATAAAAGTGTGTTTTGTCCTAAGAAAGAGAATATTTGCTTTATATCAGAAAATATATTCTAAATATGGTTTATAATATAATACCATTATAATGTGATATTTATATTAGATACTACATTTATGAACAATTGTAATAAAATCTCTATGACTGTAAAAAATGATCAGACATCGTCAATATTAAAGAGATGTTATTGAAAAATGTTCAAAATACATTAGCAAGCTAGGAATAAGCAAACATTTCTTAATCTAGTAGAGGGCAATCATGGCACTGTTAGTGAATGCCATACTCAATGCCAACGCTGGGAAGTTTGTCCTGTCCTTTTAAGTAACTCCTTTAATGGTCTTGCAAAACTTGTTTTAAGCCTATGAATTCCCTAAGCTGCTGCCTGTTCAAAAAACTCTGTACCCTTCCTTCAAATCTGAATGTTAATCTATCTGGATAGAGTATTCTTGGTTAGTTGCTCATTTTATCAAGGTTTTGAACTATATCCCTCCACTATCTTCTGGCTCATAGTGTCTCATTTGATAGACCTGCTGTGTATCTTACAGATTTTCCTTTATTTGATCTTGTTGCTTTCAATATTCTGTCTCTGTCTTTGATTTTGTCATTCTGAGCACAATTGTGTCTCAGAATTTTCCTAGTTTAATCTACATCCGCTGGAATTCTTGGGCCTCTTGTATTTGCCTGTATTCCTCAACTCTGGGAAGTTCTTAACTATGATTTCTTTAACTATTGTATCTTCATCAAATTTGCCTTACCTCAGAGACTCTGATGATTTTTATATTGTTCTTCTTAAACTCACTTCATAGTTCTCTGGTGTGCTATTTTTTTTCAGACTATTTTTCATCTTTTGTTATTTTGTGGAAGTTCCCTCTATCTCATCTTGGATTTTCTTTATCTTTTCCTCAACCGTTGTTATTCTTCTCTAATGAGTTTTATCTCACCCCTACAATAGCCTTCATTTCTGATTGTAATTTCCTCATCTTGACTTTCATGCCTTCTAATGCTTTGCTAACTACCTGTGACTTCATTTCTCTAAACTCATTAAACAGCCTCACCACAGAGTCATTTAAGTCATATTCTGAGGTTTTATGGTGCTGGTTGGTGACGGCTGAGCCTTCGACACTGTTGTCACTCTTTGAACATTTGTCTTTACTCTCTATGCATTTTGCAAGGTTGCTGCTGTGATGCGGTTGAATCTATGTAGTTAGACCACCTGGATAACTCTGAAGAATTAGTCTGGGGTTGTAATTTTTCTTCTCTGCCAGTCTTCACCCAGTGACAGGAAGTGTAACTGTGAACAGGGTGAACTTTGCTAAGTACAACTGCCCCACGGCCATTATGACACATTAATTGGCTCAGTATCACATATCCTGAACCTTTTCTGACTTCCCCTCCTTTTCAGGTATGTGGCCACAAACTTTAGGTGATGTAGTGCTAGGCCCATTGATGTGGAGGTCAGATGCGGAGGCTGACAGGGCATCTGTCTTCCATTCCAAATAGGGCCAGAGATGTCAGCTGGGATTTTATTCTCACCTGGAAGAGGTTCAGGAGATGTCCAGGATTATTCCTTTTTAAATATCCTATTTTATAATTCCCTAATAAAAAGTTAGGAAAACTAGAGAAACTGGAGCCTAATAACTGAGATTGTCTATTTTGTTTGGAGTGTGAGTTTATGATTTGTCTTACTTTTTTTAACTAAAGAAAATTGCTGAAAAAATTGAAAATTTAATGAAAACTTACCAATTACTAAATCAGAAAAATTCTTACTTTCTAAAAATTATCATTTTCCAAAAGTTGTAAAGTGGCACCAAGTTTGGAATAAAACATAACTGAAGAAAACTTTAATGACTGCAGTCAGAATCCATAGTCTACTGATTATTTTATTGTAGTAAAAGTGGTTTGTATGACTCTAAATGTTTATGTGTTTTAGAGGTACAGTGTTGCAGATCAGGGCCATCACCAATATCTACTGTCTTCCATCACATCTCATTTGGATTCATTTCACTGTCACTGTCACTGTCACTGTCACCCCATTGCTCATCAATTTGCTCAAGCGGGCACCAATAACATCTCCATTTTATTTAGTTATTTTTTAAGACTTGTTTTACTCTTTATGGCATATTGAATATGCCACGGGTAGCTTGCCAGGCTCTGCCATGCGGGCAAGATACTCTCCGTAGCTTGCCAGGCTCTCCGAGAGGGGCGGAGAAATCAAACCCAGGTGGTAGGGCGTTTGCCTTACAAACGCCCTACCACTGTACTATCGCTCCAGCCCAGGATTCATTTCAACATTTATAAATTTAATGATATTTAATGTATTATTAAATGAACTGTAAATATTTAAGCTATTTACATTTAAATTTTTATATTTATGAATCATGTGAGATGGATTTTAAGGTCATTGTTTCCTTGGATAATCTGTTTACTGCTGTGAATGAGAAGATCACTGTATCACTGTCATCCACTTGCTCATAGATTTGCTTGAGTGGGCATCAGTAACGTCTCCATTGAGACTTGTTGTTACTGTTTTTTGGCATATCGAATACACCACAGGTAGTTTGCCAGACTCTGCTGTGTAGGTGGGATACTCTCAGTAGCTTGCCGGCCTCTCCAAAAGAAACAGAAGAATCAAACGCGGGTTGGCCGAGTGCAAGGCGAACGCTCTACCACCAAGTTTCCTTATCACTATGTTTCTGTCATTTTCTTTAATAACCCGCTCTGTATATTTAGATGCATCTATATTACTTGTATCAACATACACATGGTATGTGTTCCTGTTTTGTTGATCATTACCTTATAAATTATTCATTTACTTGCTACAATTTTGATCAAAAGTCTGTTTTATCTAAGATACAATTATTCCTACACTTAAAATCTTTCATTAATTTGAAGCCCCATTCTCCATCCCTTCACTTTAGGTCTTGCTTGCCCTTGTTGCTTAAGTAGCTATAGGCAACAAACATATGAGCTTTATTTTTCAATCCATGGAACATTTCTACCATTTAGTGAATTCAGTCCATTTACAGTAATTATTAATATATGAGGGTTTAATACTGCCACTTAATCTTATTTATATCAATTCCCTTGTTTAACTTTTTGGTTAACATTCTCTTATTACTATGAGATAATGAAGTTCCTTTTAGCATTTTTAGTAAGAAAAGTTTAATGGCAAATTAAACTTTTTCATTTTTGATTACCTGGGGAAAATATTTCACCATAGTATCTACGTGGAAGAGATTTTTGTATGATCTTTATCTATTTTGAACATTACTTCACTCATTTCTGGCCCATAGAGTTCCCACTGAAAAGTTTGATGAAGGAATCTTTATAAACATATACTTTCCCCCATTCATCTTTAACATTCTTTACCATGAAACTTATTAGTTTCATTATATTTTTATTATGTGTGCTTTTGCATTTAGAACTCTGTTCTATTAGCTCCTTGGAATTCTATGTATACTCTCTCTCTTGCCCCCATATTTGGGAAATTCTCAGATATAATCTCTTGAATAAGCTCTATTTATCCCTCTGAAATGTCTACAACTCATATTTTTTCTAGCCATATGGTTTTCATAGTGTTTCTTAATTTTTTACAAAATATTAGGACCCGAATGATAGTACAGCAGATAGAGTGCTTGTCTTGCATGCTGCCAACCTGCCTTCAATCCCTGGCATCCCATAAGGTGCCCCAGGACTGTCAGGAGTAATTCCTATGTGCAAAACCAGGAGTAACCACTGAGCAGTGCCAATGTGGCCCCAGATTAATATATATACTGTCACTGTATCACTGTATCACTGCCATACTATTGTTCATAGATTTGCTCGAGCGAGCACCAATAATGTCTTCATTCGTCCCAGCCCTGAGATTTTAGCAACCTCTTTTTACTCATCTTTCTCAACAATTGGAGGCTCTTTCCGGGTCAAGAGAATGAGACCTATTATTGTTACTGTATTTGGCATATCGAATACACCACAGGAAGCTTGCCAGGCTCTTCCATGTGGTGGGATACTCTCGGTAGCTTGTCAAGCTCTCCGAGAAGGAGAGAAAATGTATAGCAGAGAATATAAGCAAGTATGTTAAAACCAAACACATACGTGCTGCTTTAGGGTACATCAGTGGGCTAGACTATAAGAGATCTTTATATATATATATATATATATATATATATATATATACACATATGTTTATATATTTTCCTTTCTACTTAAATCATTCTAGTTTCCTATTTTCCGATCATTGGTTCATTACTCTATTAGACTTATTGTATTTTTATAGCTTTCTACAGCATTCTATCTTTTTTTAATGAGTTATTCACACCCTAAATCTGTGTATTTGTTTTTATTCAAAGCTTTAGTCTTCTAAAATCTCTTTGTTCATGTTATTCCTAAACTTAGTTGTTTTCTTATGAGTTTTCTTATATCCCTTTGAGATTTATCATAAATCTTATTGGAATTCTGTATCCATTAGGAAGATATCATTTCTCTGTTAAGTTTGGTCTCTAGAAAGTTATGACGTCACAGAAAAGATGGCATAACTTTGAGAGCTCATGTTGCCAGGGATTATACTTTTCTTATGACATTTAAGCAAATTTACCACTTTTAAGATTATCCCTGACTTTTCAAAATAAGAGGTAGAACAGCAATTTAGAGCTTAGCTGCCTTATTTTCTGGCTACCACAATAGGCATCACCAACCAAAGATGGATGTTGTAGCCCAGCTGCTATTGTGGACATGCTGGCAGAATCTTGGCTTCAATGCATGGCCTCAGACTCATTACACTCAGCATGATACTCTCCATATTCATCCACGTATCAGCAAATTTTGTGATGGCATGATACCCTTTTAGTCAAAGTATTGCACACCACAGTGGCTAAAAGGAAAAAGGAAAAAGTGTCTGCCATGGAGGAAGGTTGGAGAACGGGAGAGAATCTAGGAACATTGGTAGAAGGATGTTGACATTGGTGAAAGGATAGATGTTCAGACATGCTATGACTGAAGCTCAACCTCAGTTGTGAATAACTTTCTAACTTTGTATCTCACAGTGATTTGGTAATTTTACTTATTTATTTATTTATTTATTTATTGCTTTTTGGGTTACACCCAGAAATGCTCAGGGGTTACTCCTGGCTCTGCACTCAGGAATTACTGCTGGAGGTGCTTAGGAGACCATATGGGATGCCGGGGATTGGAACTGGGTTGGCCGAGTGCAAGGCAAACACCCTACTCACTGTAATATAGCTCCGGCCCCAATAAAAAAATTTTTTCCTCAATAATTTTTTTTAAAAAAGAAAATACAAGAAACACATAACCTTACTGATTTCTCTCCTCTATCCCAGATTGGAAGTCAGTTCACATCATCACTAAAGATCAAGGGTCAGATGGAGCACTGTCTGGAGCACTTTTTGCAGGGAGTTACTCTGAGTACATGAACTCTTGGATCTTGAGTTCATTGGAGCTACTGACATAGGGCTCACGCATCCTCACGGCAGAGCCCTTCCTTCCATCTCCAACAGTCACCTCCTTATGTCACTCTGCACTAATGTTCTGTTGTACCCTTGTAAAGGAGGGGAGCTTTCAGCCTTACCATGTGCAGTTGAATACTCTCTATGGTATTATGGCATTCCATTTCCAGGAATCGTGAGTTGCTCTTGTGCAGGGGATGCCAGTACCTTCAAAGGAAAACTCCAGAAAAATATGTTTTTGTTGTATATACAAAAAATATTGTTATTGTACCTTCCAGTGGATAAATGGAGACAAGATGAGAAAATAAGAAAAAGGTGAAAAAGAACTTAGAATTGTAAGACATGGTTTTCTTTTAAATCTCTAAGTATGGTCTCACTAATGATAAATAAAATACTCCAATGACTTCCCATTTGTTTCATGGCAAGAGCCTAAGTTTATCATAGAGATGACAAAGTTCTAATAGAGCTAGGCCCATTTATTCTATACCCTAAAAATAATAATAATTTAGATAAAATTAAAAAATTAAATAATAAATATAAATATTAGTTAATATACAGTTCTCACGTTTGTCAGATTTCATTCTTATATACTACCTATTACATGCTCCTTTTGTTATATTGTCAAGCTGAGTAAGGTCTTAGCAAGCTTGCAGTGATTTGTTATAATTAATATTAATCATCACTTTTATCACTATGTATTTGTAGGCAGCTTGTCTCAGAGTTTTATAAAATGGGTTTAACAATATCTACCAAATTTGAATTGAATATTAAATGCAACATTTCACACTCTAATGCTTGCTCTGTATTAGTTGTCATATAAATTATGCCAATTTTTTATCATTGTTTCTTATCATTATCATTTTGTTCTGTTCAAAGTCATTAATCACCACAGCATAAAATTTTTTTCTAAACGTTGAAAAATTATTGGATAAACTCCACTAAGCTATTTTTGAGAAGTAAATGACCTTTATCTCAATTCTTACAGTTGTGTTAGCTTATAAAAAATGTTCAATGTAAAAGTTTTTGTTTGTAATAGTCTGTCAATTATCATCTTTCTACATATTTCTATTTGTAGAAAGCAAACTTCTGTCCATTAAAATTAGTATGAAATAATTATATCTATCATAACATCCTTGTCCATAGCAAAATATTTTAAAAGAAATATGTAGAATATTGTATGAATAATTTTCTAGCTTACATGTTCAAACCATATAAAGTTTCATTATTTTGAAAACTAGTAATAGAATATTTGTCCAAATTAATAATTTACTAAAACTATTTATTTTAAAAGTCACCCATTTTTCTTATTAATTTGTGAAGTTTTCCTGAAACATTAACTTTGTACTATAATTATAAATTATAATTAGTTCAATATTCAATTTGATTTTGAAAGTTATGTTACATTGATTTTAGATTAATATTTGAATTTAAAAGGTAATAAAATTCTTTATTTTTGATTTCCTTTAATAATTTTTGATGTCTATACTGAGTTCTGAAGTAACTCCCCATCATATTACATTAATTTTAGCTTACAGTTGGAAATGGGCTGCAGTGATAGCGCAGTGGTAGGGCATTTGCCTTTCACGAGGCCGACCCGTGTTCGATTTCTCTGCCCTACTTGGACAGCCCGGCAAGCTACTGAGAGTATCACACTCACACGGCAGAGCCTGGCAAGCTACCCATTATATATTGGATATGCCAAACACAGTAACAATAAGTCTCACAATGAGAGACGTTACTGGTGCCCGCTCAAACAAATCAATGAGCAAAGGGATGAAGTGACAGTGACAGTATAATTGGAAATAGCAGGCATATTCATATTTTTATACTTTCTTTTATGCCTTCTGTAGTCCTCACAATATTTCTGATTTACTTTATGTAAATTCATAACAATTTAATTAAAGTCATTTCTTGTTTTTATGGATAGGATCTTTTTTTTTTGCTTTTTGGGTCACACCCGGCGATGCACAGGGGTTACTCCTGGCTTTGCACTCAGGAATTACTCCTGGCGGTGCTCAGGGGACCATATGGGATGCTGGGATTTGAACCCGGGTTGGCCGACTACAAGGCAAACACCCTACCTGCTATGCTATCACTCTAGCCCCGATATTTTTCTTTTAATTTAGTTTTTAGGATACAAAGAGTTTTTTAAAATTAATCTTTTAAACTTTATCATTTTGGTAGTGTTCAGTCTACTAAAATTAGAAGCCATCACCATCAAATAATCTGGATGTTAATTAGCAGACACATTTTGATTAACTCTATAAACTAAAAATTTCTAGCAAGAATTGGGATCTCAAATTGACCATAGGTCTTCTTATAATTCAGAAAACCACTAACTATTATTTCAACATAATTTTTAAGAATACACACTTTTTAAAGGTTCAAGCTGGCATGGGAATTTAAAATTTAGAGCTTTATGTTTTATTAAACTTAAAATTCTCTCAACTTAAAAGAGACAATTACAAGTCATTAAGTATAAGTTTTATGGTAGCTGTGAAGCAAAAACATAGTAAATACACAAAAGATAAACTAAGCATAATATTGAAGTCATCTAACTATAAGAAAAGAGAGCAAGAGAAAGGAAAGAATAGAAAAATTTTAAATATGTTATTTTCAGATGGAAATCAAAAGAAAGGTGAGACAGTTATATACACATCAGAAAATGTGAGTTACCAGCAAGACTGTTAAAAGAAACAAAGATAGGCTAATAAATAACTGACCATGATAAATTGGTCAAAGAAGATAAAAATTTTACAAATATAAAACAAGCATAGATATCCAGATAGCAAGTCAATAAGTAGACTTGACTTGCCTGAATGACATATTATGAGGAAACATCTATAACATTGCATCCCAAAGAATACTTTCTTCACAAGAGCATAGAAAATCAATCTGGTTAGGTCATAACAAGTTAGAACATTACAAAACAAGTATTAATAAATTAAAGCAGACTGAAATCACATGAACCATCTTTTCCAGTAGAAATAGTAAGAATGTATAAGTCAATAACAATAAGAAGGTGAATATTCAAAAATCTGTGAGATTTCACACATACGACTGAACAAATAGGTCAGATATTCAACAAAATACTTGGAGACAAGTAAAACTAATCTATAGTCAACAACAGTCCATCAAAACAATGCAGCAGTTTCAAGAGGGGAATTCATTACAATAAATGTTTACTACAAGAACTATCACAAATGAGCAACCTAATTTTATACATCAAGAAACGAGAGAAATAAGGCTCGAGCAATAGAACAGCAGACAAACCATTTATCTTTTTGCCAAAAATGGGCAAAAAATGGTTACTTCTCCAAAGACAACACACACGTATAAAAAAAATTCACAAATGAAAACTAAAACAAACTAAAATTAAACCAGTGGGCCTACATTAGACTATATTTCTGTACAACAAAATGAAATATAAAATTTTATCAAAATGAGATACTGGGTGGATGGGAAAAAAAATTGCAAATCATACATCTGACAAATAGGCATAGAATTAATTCATAAAACTAAACAATCTGAGTTTTGTTTAATGGGCAGAAAATCAAGTAGGTGGTTTTCCATGAAAGAAATACAAATGAACAATAAGCACCTGAAAAGATATTCATTCACACAATTGGGGGGAAAGCAAATCAGAGCAATGAGATATTCTCCCCACACTGTGAGAATTATTATCCAACAGATAAGAATCAAGTCTTGGGGAAGATGTTAGGAAAAAGAAACTTTTTCATATTGATGATGAAAATAAAACATGGCCCAGCCACTGGGGAGAGCAGTATGAAGATTCCTTAAAGGAAGAAAAATATAGCTGACCTGGGTTTGATCTCTGGTGCCGCATATGGTCCCCTAAACCCCTGAAGTGTTCCCTAAGTGCAGAGTCAGAAGTAACAACTTTGTGTGGCCCCAAAGCAAAAAAAATTTTAAATAACAAGTTCCATACAATCCATTTATTCCAGTTCTGGGTAAATAAATAACAACAACAAAAATACAACACTAGTTTAAAAGGCTATGTCATCCCCGTCTTGTAAATGCATCATTTATAATATCCAATCATTGGAAGTAACTTGGATATTGACTGACAGATGACCGAAATGTGGTGTATATTTTTAATGGATAGTGAAATAAGAATTAAAAATCAAATTCAATGAAATATTAACTAATCAACTAAAACAATGCTGAAATCTTTCCCTTTGCAGCAAGATAGAACTCTAGGGTGTGTTATGTTTCATTAATAAGTCAGATGAAGAAAGACATTGTGTGATTTCACTGATAGCACCGTTGTCCCATTGTTCATCAATTTGCTCGAGCGTGCACCAGTAACATCTCCATTGTGAGACTTGTTATTACTGTTTTTGGCATATTGAATATGCCACGGGTAGCTTGCCAGACTCTGCCATGCGGGCAGGATACTCTCGGTAGCTTTCCGGGTTCTCCAAGAGGGACAAAGGAATTGAACCCGGGTCAGTCGCGTGCAAGATGAACACCCTACCCGCTGTGCTATCGCTTCAGTCTGTCTGATATATAGTACATCAAGAAAATAAATAAATTAATTAATTAAATAAAACAAAAATTAATTTTTTTGTATCTCTAAGGGAAGGGTGAGAGAAGGTGCATAATTCAGGATAATGGTAATTGTACAGTAAAGGACTGAATTGAACTTTTATTGGAAACTTAATATAGTAAATACACATGTTGGTGGTTAATGGTGTAAACCTGAAACATATAATGTTATAACACAAAATTACCTCAATTTAAAAGTCTTGCGACCCTTGCCGCCGCCACCTCCCGCGTCCCAGCGCCCCGGCTTTCCCGTCCGCCCAGCTCCCTCCAACCCGGCCTTTTCCCAGCAAGAGGTAGGAGGAATAAACACCTACAAAGTTCCAATCCTATACTTCCATAACAATATGAAGAAGCAGCGAAAATCCCCTCCACGAAGAGAAGGAGAAGAAAAGATACTAGAAACCTCAAAAGAGGCTCCCAACATCTACGACCTCTCAGATAAACAATTCAGAGAGGAAATCTGGAGGAGAGTCGACCTACTCCAAGCAAATATGGAACAGACATCCAATAAATTAAGGGAGGAGATGAATGAAGCGCTGGAACGGTCTACCAAGAAAATACAGGAAGAAATGAGAGCAGAAATGAGAGCAGAAATTTCAAACCTTCGAACGGAAGTCTCACAAATAAAGGAATCGGTAGATGAAATAAAAATCTCACTAGAAGCCCTCAACAGTAGAATGACTACAGCCGAAGACAGAATCAGTGATCTGGAAGATGAGCTGCAGAAAGCTTATAGACAACAACAAATCATGGCCAAAGACCTCAAAATGGCTATAGAGCGAATCAGAGCCCTGGGGGATGACTTCAAGAGGAACAACATAAGAATCATTGGAGTACCAGAACCGCAGGGAAGCAACCCCAATGAAAAAAACACAGTCAAAGATATCATTGCTAAGAAATTCCCAGAGCTGGAGAAGGCAGGCATCCAGATACAAGGAGTCCGAAGAGTACCAGCAAAAAGAGACCCGAATAAAAAGACCCCAAGGCATATCATAGTCAGAATGGCGGATACCATGGATAGAGACACAATTCTGCAAGCAGCAAGGTCAAAGAAGGAAATCACATACAAAGGAGCACCCCTCAGATTTACGGCCGATCTGTCAGAAGAAACCCTCCGAGCCCGAAGACAATGGTGGGACATAGTGAAAAAACTCAACGAAATGAATGCCTCACCAAGAATACTTTATCCGGCTAAACTCTCACTCAAACTCGAAGGAACCATACACTACTTCTCGGATAAACAACAGCTCAGGTCCTTCATAGACTCAAAACCAATCTTGAAAGAAGGTCTAAAGGGGCTACTGTAAGACAAGGAGGAGCCCCATAAGAATAACAAATCCCACAGAAAGATGACACAAAACCACATCACAATAATCTCTCTCAATGTCAATGGCCTAAATGCACCTATCAAGAGACACAGAGTGGCTAAATGGATCCGGAAATTAAACCCAACATTCTGTTGCCTGCAAGAAACACACCTGAACAAACAGAGTAAACATAGACTCAAAGTCAAAGGATGGAAAACAATCCTGCAAGCAAACAACCCCCTTAAAAAAGCTGGAGTGGCCATCCTGGTATCCGACAACATAGATTTTAGGATGAAAAAGATCAAAAGGGACAGCAAAGGTCATTTTCTGTTTATCAAGGGATATGTACAACAGGAAGAAATCACACTCTTAAACGTATATGCTCCTAACGAACGACCGGCTAAATATTTAAAACGACTCCTAACAGACTTCAAAGAGGACATCACTAACAGCACAATTGTAGTCGGAGACTTCAATACGGCCTTATCGCCTCTAGATAGATCCACAAGAACAAAACTCAACAAGGAAACACTGACTCTGAAAGAAGAAATAGAAGAGAGAGGCCTAATTGACCTATACAGGGCCTTACACCCCAAAAAGAAAGAATACACATTCTTTTCCAGTGCACACGGAACATTTTCTAAAATAGACCATGTACTGGGCCCCAGAACATACCTCAATAGAATCGGAAAAATAGAAATTGTATCAACCATTTTTTCAGACCACGATGCGCTGAAGATAGAAGCTAACCACTCACAAACATGGAAAATCAAATCAAACACCTGGAAACTAAACAATTCAATGTTGGCCAATGAGTGGGTCAGGAAGGAAATCAAGGAAGAAATCAAAAGATACTTAGAAACTAACGAGAATGAAGACACGAGCTACCAAAACCTATGGGACGCAGCTAAAGCCGTGTTAAGGGGAAAATTTATAGCTCTCCAAGCATTCCTCAGGAAGGAAGAAAGGACCCACATAGATAGCTTGACTTCACGACTCAAGACCTTAGAAAAGGACCAGAAAAAGGACTCCAAACCAGACCGAAGGAAAGAAATAATAAAAATTAGAGCAGAAATTAATGACATCGAAACCAAAAAAACAATCCGAAAGATCAATGAAACAAAGAGTTGGTTCTTTGAGAAAATAAATAAGATTGATAAACCGCTAGCAAGACTCACAAAGAAAGAAAGAGAGAAAACTCAAATAAATCGAATCAGAAATGAAAAGGGGGACATCATAACAGAAACCAGTGAGATTCAAAAGATCATTAGAGACTACTTTGAAGGTCTTTACGCCACAAAAAAGGAGAACCTAAAAGAAATGGATGGATTCCTTGATTCCTACAATCTCCCAACACTGAAGAAAGAAGACCTGGAATACCTGAATAGACCCATCAATGTTAAGGAAATTGAAACTGTAATCAAAAACCTCCCCAAAAACAAAAGCCCAGGCCCAGATGGTTTCACTGGCGAATTCTTCCAAACATTTAAAGAAGACCTATTGCCTGTTTTCCTCAAACTTTTCCAGGAAATTGAAAAAACAGGAACTCTCCCAAACAGTTTCTATGAAGCACATATCTCCCTAATACCAAAAGCAAACAAAGACACCACTAAGAAAGAAAATTACAGACCAATTTCCCTGATGAACACCGATGCGAAGATCCTCAACAAAATACTAGCAAATAGGATCCAACAACTCATCAAAAAGATCATACATCACGACCAAGTGGGATTCATCCCAGGGATGCAAGGATGGTTTAACATTCGGAAATCAATCAACATAATCCAGCATATCAACAAAAGTAAAGACAAAAACCATATGATCATATCAATAGATGCAGAGAAAGCATTTGACAAGATCCAACATCCTTTCATGATGAAAACCCTCGCCAAAATGGGGTTTGGAGGAACTTTCCTCAAGATAGTCGAAGCCATCTATCACAAGCCTACGGCAAGCATAATCCTCAACGGGGAAAAACTAAGGGCCTTTCCTCTGAGATCGGGCACAAGACAAGGATGCCCACTCTCACCACTCCTCTTCAATATAGTACTGGAAGTACTTGCGATAGCTATTAGACAAGAAAAAGAGATTAAGGGCATCCAGATAGGAAGGGAAGAAATCAAACTCTCACTCTTTGCAGACGACATGATACTATATCTAGAGAAGCCTAAAACCTCTACTAAGAAACTCTTAGAAACAATAGACTTATACAGTAAAGTTGCAGGCTACAAAATCAATACCCAAAAATCCATGGCCTTCATATATGCAAACAATGAGGCAGAGGAAAGGGACATGAAAAAAGCAATCCCATTCACAATCGTGCCCCAGAAAATCAAGTACCTCGGAATCAGCTTAACCAAGGAAGTAAAAGACTTTTACAAAGAAAACTACAAAACGCTACTCCATGAAATCAAAGAGGACATGAGGAAATGGAAACATATACCCTGCTCGTGGATAGGGAGAATCAATGTTGTCAAAATGGCAATACTCCCTAAAGCATTATACAGATTCAATGCGATCCCTATAAGTATACCCATGACATTCTTCAAAGAAATGGATCAAGCAATCCTAAAATTCATATGGAATAACAAACGTCCAAGGTTAGCTAAAACAATTCTTGGGAAAAAGATGATGGGAGGCATCACCCTCCCCAACCTCAATCTTTACTACAAAGCAGTAACAATTAAAACAGCATGGTACTGGAACAAAGGCAGAGCCGTAGACCAATGGAACAGGGTGGAATATCCCTACACACAACCCCAAATGTATGATCATCTAATCTTTGATAAGGGAGCAAGAGATGTGAAGTGGAGCAAGGAAAGCCTCTTTAACAAATGGTGCTGGCACAACTGGACAACCACATGCAAAAAAATGGGTTTAGACCTTGACCTGACACCATGCACAAAAGTCAGATCAAAATGGATTAAAGACCTCAACATTAGACCACAAACCATAAGGTACATTGAAGACAAGGTCGGCGAAACCCTCCACGATATTGAAGATAAAGGTATCTTCAAAGGTGACACGGAACTAAGCAATCTAGTAAAAACAGAGATCAACAAATGGGACTACATTAAACTAAAAAGCTTCTGCACCGCAAGAGATACAGTGACCAGAATCCAAAGACTATCCACAGAATGGGAAAGGATATTTACACAATACCCATCAGATAAGGGGTTGATATCAATGGTATATAAAGCACTGGTTGAACTCTACAAGAAGAAAACATCCAACCCCATCAAAAAATGGGGCGAAGAAATGAACAGAAACTTTACCAAGGAAGAAATACGAATGGCCAAAAGGCACATGAAAAAGTGCTCTACATCACTAATCATCAGAGAGATGCAGATCAAAACAACCATGAGATACCACCTCACACCACAGAGACTGGCACACATCCAAAAGAACAAAAGCAACCACTGTTGGAGAGGATGTGGGGAGAAAGGGACCCTTCTACACTGCTGGTGGGAATGCCGGCTAGTTCAGCCCTTTTGGAAAACAGTATGGACGATTCTCAGAAAACTAGAGGTTGAGCTCCCATTTGACCCAGCAATAACACTGCTGGGAATATATCCCAGAGAATCAAAAAAGTACAATCGAAACAACATCTGCACATGTATGTTCATCGCAGCACTGTTTACAATAGCCAGAATCTGGAAAAAACCCGAATGCCCCAAAACGGATGACTGGTTGAGGAAACTTTGGTACATCTATACAATGGAATACTATGCAGCTGTTAGAAAAAAGGAAGTCAAGAATTTTGTAGTTAAGTGGATGGGCATGAAAAGTTTCATGCTGAGTGAAATGAGTCAGAAAGAGAGAGACAGACATAGAAAGATTGCACTCATCTATGGTATATAGAATATCAGAGTGGGAGACTAATACGCAAGAACCGTAGGAATAAGTACCAGGAGGTTGACCCCATGGCTTCGCGGCTGGCCTCACGTTCCGGGGAAAGGGCAACTCAGAGAAGCGATCACCAACTACATTGTAGTTGAAAGCCATGTGGGGGAAGGGAGTTGCGGGCTGAATGAGGGCTAGAGACTGAGCACAGCGGCCACTCAACACCTTTATTGCAAACCACAAGAGCTAATTAGAGAGAGAGAACAGAAGGGAATGCCCTGCCACAGTGGCAGGGTGGGGTGGGGGGGAGATGGGAGTGGGGAGGGTGGGAGGGACGCCGGGTTTACGGGTGGTGGAGAATGGGCACTGGTGAAGGGATGGGTTCCCGAACTTTGTATGAGGGAAGTATAAGCACAAAAGTGTATAAATCTGTAACTGTACCCTCACGGTGATTCTCTAATTAAAAATAAATAAATTATAAAAAAAATTTAAAAAAAAAGCTGAAAAAAAAATAAAAATAAAAGTCTTGCAACTTATGTGACATATTAATATTAACTAATTCGCATATTAATTATTATGATGATCATTTTACAGTATACAGTTGAATTCATTAGAATTCAGCACAATGCTGTATGTCAATTATACCTCAATTTTTTTAATTTATTTATTTTTTTTTTTTTTTGGTTTTTGGGTCACACCCAGCGATGCACAGGGGTTACTCCTGGCTCTTCACTCAGGAATTACCCCTGGCGGTGCTCAGGGGACCATATGGGATGCTGGGATTAGAACCCGGGTCAGCCGCGTGCAAGGCAAACACCCTACCCGCTGTGCTATCGCTCCAGCCCCGACCTCAATTTTTTTTAAAAGAGATAAACTTTACAAGGCAAACAATATGGAATAAGGTATTCTTTTACAAACTTTATGATTTTTAATAAGTTTTTAACAAAAAATTAGTCCTTTCGATTTTTAAATCCATAACCTTATTTTTCTCAACTACTCACCAAAATAAATCAGAGGACAGAAATTCTGTATATTCCCTCAGATAACACCAATATTATTGTCTAGAAATTTGGCAGATCCTGTCAGGAGAAGTTGTAATCTTCCTGGAAACCAATTTCTGCACTGACACTTTCAAAAGACTAAACTTCTCATGGATATATTCCCTCAATGCTCATGAATCAGGATAATTTTACTTAGCTATATGTTTTTCTTTTGCAAAAAATAGATATTCTTCTTGCCTTTATGCTCACTTACTTTCTATAATTTATAACAGCACTTTCTTAAAAAACTCCCCATAAACATTGAGAGTCACAATAGACTACATTGTAATATTTTGTTTGGAGGGTTTTTTTTTTATTCTGGGACCCTACCCAGCAATACTTGGGGGACAGTATTGAATTCAGTCTTCCCAAATGGTGCAGTTTGGCTTTGTGAGTCATAGCCTACCATAAAATTTTTGCTCCGATATTCAAACATTAATTAATTGAAAACTGAAAAAAAAAGCCCTCGAAGTTAGGGGCAGAGCAATAGTACAGCAGGTTGGGCACTTGCCATGCACCCAACAGACTTGGACTTGATCCCTAGCACCCATATGATTCCTCAGAGCCCTGCCAGGAGTGATCCTTTAACCCAGAGCCAGGAGTAAGCCCTGAGTATGTGACCCACCCACGCGAAAAATAATGAAAAGTCAAGTCTACTGTATCCGTTCATGTTTTTGCTCTTTCTTTTGATGCTCCAAGATTTCTTCACTTAAAATTTTCTGTTTATGGAAATTCTTTTGCCCATTCTCTTAAGATAGATCTGCTGGTAACAAATTTTGCTACTTAAGTCTGTATAGCTCATGTGCTGTTAAGTAATCCAATTTCTAGAAATTTACTTATGAAAGAGAACTCCCTTTCACCTACACAGCTCTAATTGGCTTGTGATGAGTGAGATCTTAGCATTAAGTAATGCTATCTAAAATGGCTTAGTTTGCCCGAGTTTAAACTTGACTCTTTCAGAGCATCCGGCATATTGAAAGACTAGTCGGGGGGATGTGGGAGGAATAATTTGGTATTGTGAATACAGTCAAGCAAGTCAATTGACACAGTATTGTCTTTTGATAACTGATTTTATGTTTGGATTTCCCTTGGGAGAATTTGCAACTGATAGAATTTTAGTAAGCATTCTCTATAAAACAGGAAGGTAAGTAAACATTACTAACTCTAATTTCAAAGGTTGTTGAGACATCAGTCTCAAAACACTGAAATCACACACCAAATGCATTTTTTTTTTGAAATTTAGGTACTTAGGTTAAAGATAAAATGGAGTTGAGTTTAGGAGTTAAATGTCTTCATTAAGGTAGTGGGTAATTATGTCCTTAAAGAGAGCTATGGAAAAAGTATCACCACATCAATTTGAAGAAAATACTGATTTCTAAAGATACTAATTTTTCTGTCACTCTATGAGACCTTGTGAAGGACAAAATAAATCCAGAGACAGGCATTCCTTACACTCCTTGGCTTTTTATTAAACAACAAAAGAAAGCAGTGACAATTTTAGAAAGGGGTGATACAGTAGAGGTCACCAGTGTGCATGAGACTTTTGAAGTAAAAAAAAGCAAAAACAATAACAACCATGATTGAGCAGGATGCTCATTTTCAGCCTACATAGCACATAGTAGCCCAATAGTCAACATCACATCCATGCTGTACAAAGGCCAGTTTGGTGCATTGTGATTTCTAGTCTTTTGAGCTATGAAAAGTCACCGGAACAAGTAATAATTGCAACACCCCTAGTTTGGCCAGCTCTGTCAATCAATTTTGCTAACAACTGTCTCTATTGCATTTTGAAAAATGTGAAAAGCCACTATTATTACATTAATGGAATTTCTGGTGGCCTGGAAAGGGATGAGTAATTATATTAAGCCATAGCAACTCAGCACTTGCTTTTAAATCTGAATGAGGAAATTGGCAAGTCCCATGAGTCAGAACTTGAAAAAAAAGCCTTATTGTGCATGATGTTAATCGCATATCAAAGTAATATGGGCATAAGCTTGTTAAATAGATGTTTGCTAGAAAAACATCTAGATTGTGTGTGTGCGCGCATGGGTGTGTGCGCACATAGATATGTATTTTTAACTATTCTCTGTCTCACTATGCAAACAACTAATCACTAGAACATATGAGAATCCTGAATGATTTTGTTTTAGGTTTAGGGAGCAGGGAAAGGACACACACCCAACAGTGTTCAGAAACTATTCCAGGTTCTTTGCTCAGGCATGACCCCTGGTGGTGTTCAGGGAGTCATATGTGGTCTGAGATTCAAACATGATCACAGTGTCAGCCACATGCAAGCCACATGCATGTGCTTTTGTTTTTGTTTAATAAAAAGGAATGTTTTTACAAAAGCACAATGATGAAAACTGAAAAAGGTGACATTTATCATGCTACAATAATATGATTAATATTTTGGTATATCTCATGTTCCCAAGTGGTACATTCAATATCACACTGCAAATTTACTAAATATTAAAATGAACATAATATAGAAATGTATGATCTGTATATTATTTACTATTCATGATGTTCATTTTAAAAATTTAACTTACAAAACTGCATTTTAATTTTGAATTTAAGATTTTTACAGTATTCAATAACACAGGGGTAGGGCGTTTGCCTTTCACGCGGCCAACCCATGTTCAATGCCTCCACCCCTCTCGGAGAGCCCGGCAAGCTACCGAGAGTATCGCGCCCGCACGGCAGAGCCTGACCAGCTACCCGTGGCGCATTCGATATGCCAAAAACAGTAACAATAAGTCTCACAATGAGAGACATTACTTGTGCCTGCTCAAACAAACCAATGAGCAATGGGATGACAGTGACAGTGACAGTGAATTTCTTCTTCATGTTGAATTGCTTGCTTCAGAAATATGTCCAAGATTGTATTACTGTGCTCATTATTATGAACCTTTAAAAATTTTGCATATTTCTATTTTCTAATTATAACTATAGCACTGTTTTCCCATTGTTCATCGACTTACTGAGTGGACACCAGTAACGTCTCCATTGTGAGACTTGTTGTTACTGTTTTTGGCATATAGAATACACCATGGGTAGCTTGCCAGGCTCTGCCATGTGGGCAGGATACTTTCGGTAGCTTGCCGGGCTAAAACTCTGAAAATTAAGAACTATAAAAAAAGAAAAAGCACTTTAAATTTTTTAATCCAAAACTATATTTTTGCACATACCATTACAATTTTTCTGTGGAGAAATGCACTCCTTTTTAAAATATATTTACCTATTTTTTAGAACTTCCATTACCATGAAAATCACTATATAAAGATTAAAATTTTAACTATTTGGTCATTGACAGCTATGAAAGTATATGTTTTTACTTATCTATTGTTGAATACTTTATTATGAAGTCTTTCACTGTCACTGTCACTCACTGTCATCCCATTGCTCATCGATTTGTTCGAGCTGGCACCAGTAACGTCTCTCATTGTGACACTTATTGTTACTGTTTTTGGCATATTGAATACACCACAAGTAGCTTGCCAGGCTCTGCCGTGCGGGCGCGATACTCTCAGTAGCTTGCCAGGCTCTCCGAGAAGGGCGGAGGAATCGAACATGGGTCAGTCACGTGAAAGGCGAACACCCTACCGCTGTGTCTTTAATAATATAAAATTATGTGATGAATGTTTTCTACATAAACCTTTGACATCACATGAGTAAAAGATTTCAGGGTTTTTAAACTGGATGAACAAAATATTAAGAGTTTATCATTTTTTGAAACTGTTCATTTATTTGGGAGAAACTAAATTTTTAATTTAAAGAACTGTGATTTACATGGTTAGTGATAGTTGAGTGTTAGGCATACAATATTCCAACAGCATCCCCATCATCAGTGTCAATTTCATTCCACAGTGTTCACCCACCCCTCTATACCACCCATCTTGACAGGTACATTTTCAAAGTTCAGTTGTTATTGTTTAGATTTCAGATTTTCAGTGTTGTTGAGTCTGTGATTTGAGCATATAGCCATACTACTCTCCCACATCACCAGTACAAGTGGGGCCCCAACCTCTGTTCCCACCTTTACTTCTCGTTCTTATCTTCCTTCCCCCTTAATTTCTTTTCTTCTGTCTTTCTCCTTCCATACTCTGAAGTCAAGGGTAATCTAGACACCCCATCCCCTTCTTCACTATATCACTCCTTGCAGCTGCGTAGTATTCCATTGTGTACCTATACCACATCTTCATAATCCATTCATCTGTTATTGGATACCTAGGTTGATGCTATATTTCACTCCTATACTTAGTTTTGCAATTTATAATGATGTGCATATGTCTTTATGAATGATTTTTTTTGTCTTGGGAGTAGACGCCCACAAGTGAAATTGCTTGATCACGGCGGTTCAATCTAAGAATACTGAGAACTCTCCATGCTCTTTTCTATAAGGTTTGAACCAGACAACATTGCCATCAGCAGTGGCTGAGAGTTCATATTTCACCTCATCCCTGCCAACACTGATTGCTTATACTACTTATTTTTTTGCACCTTAACACCGCCGTTTTCTCCAATTTCCCAAACCCTTTTTTTTTTTTTTGCTTTTTGGGTCACACCTGGCAATGCATAGGGGTTACTCCTGGCTCTACAGTCAGTAATTACTCTTGGCTGTGCTCAGTGGACCATATGGAATGCTGGGAATCAAACCTGGGTCGGTCACATGCAAGGCAAACACCCTACTGCTGTGCTATTGCTCCAGCCCCTTGAACCACCCCATAAGCAGGACTTCATTAATTAATTTTATATTGCTTGTTATAATTTGCTAAAAGAATGATCAAAAAAATGTTTCTTCAAAAGAAAATTAGTGAAGATTGTGTATCTTACCATGGAGCTATTAAGGCCTTGTATAAGATATTACCAAAATGCTGTTACAGGTTAAGGCTTCTGTGTTGATATTTTGTTATTCATGGCTGAATACCGTGTACATTACATCCCATCCAATCTGGTGTGCTACATACAATCTGGGGTCCTGGTTTATCAGTGTTGTCAAGTTTGAAATGTTGTTCCCAAAAGCTCAAAATTTTTAATGAGGTGATAAATCTGGGGGTAAATTTTTAACTGGGTGGAGTTTAGGGGCATGTGGATGACTGCCAGGGCTTCAGGAAGTACAGGGAGATGGGGGATGTAGCCCATTCCCAACTCTGTGAAAGCCTGGAGATTTCAGTCACAAAACATACATACCTGAGTTTCTCAACAGATAAATTTCTGGATGAGACTCATCCTGAGCAGTGGAGTCCAGTGGGAGCATGGCGGTGATTGGAGTGCAGAGGTTTGGGGCTGCTAGGAACCCTCCAGGTTATCCCAGACAACTCTGTCTTGCACAGAGTCTGAAAGAATCTCTACATCTTGTTGCTCTCAAAATATAATTATGCGTCTCTGGATCATGGGCTGGAGTGATAGCACAGCGGGTAGGGCATTTGCCTTGCATCAAGCCAACCTGGGTTTGATTCCTCCCTCCATCTTGGAGAGCCCAGCAAGCTACCGAGAGTATCCTGTCTGCAAGGCAAGCTACCCGTGGCATATTTGATATGCCAAAAACAGTAACAAGTCTCACAATGGAGACGTTACTGGTGCCCACTCGAGCAAATCGATGAACAATGGCATGACAGTGCTAAGACAGCGCTGCAGTGGATCATGCCCAGTGAAAGAGCTTACATGGCATCAGAGGTGGTTCATGGGCATGACTCTGTTCATTCATTTTATTTTAAGTTTCAAAAGCTGATATCACTAAATTCTTTCATAAGTAATAATAATGAAACACACTGAGTCAATTGTAGAATAAACAACAGTGGTATCACAATTTTTCATTAAAATAAAATTTCTGGATCAGTTTTCTAAAACAGTGCTTTTAGTGCTTCCAGAAGGTAAACAAAATATTGTAAGATTTAGTTTGAGATGGAAGTTTTTCAATGTATATTGAAGTTAGATAAAATGACAGAGAAAAAATTCACTCACATACCTAACTATAAAAATCTCAGAACAATGCTAGCTAATAAGGAGAGTCACAAATAAAAAAAGAAAGGCATAGAGATGTGGATGGAACTTATAGAAACAGGTGAGCATGCTGTCTTTTATACAAAGAAAGTATAAAAATAACCTTAAAGATATAAACTTGAAATTACTGTATAAAACTTCTATATTAATAGAATATATTCTTTATTCTATATATTCTTTTTTCTATATTCTATATTCTTTCTATTCCTTTCATTGTGTTTCTTTCTTTCTTTCTTTTTTCCCATTCAGGTTCTTTTTTTTTTAACTTACTTTTTTAAATGAATCACTATGAGGTTCAGTTACAGACTTACAAACTTTCGTACTTATGTTTCAGTCATACTATGATCGAGTACCCATCCCTCCACCAGTGCCCATTCTCCACTACCAATGATCCCAATATCCCTCTCACCACCCACATTCCATCCTCCCCACCCCATCCCACCTCTGTAGCAGGGCATTCCCTTTTGCTCCCTCTCTCTCCTTTTGGGTGTTGTGGTTTGCAATAGAGGTATTGATTGAATGGCCATTGTGTCCTGTCTATAGCCTACTTTCAGCATGCATCTCCTATCCTGAGCAGGCCTCTAAGCACCCCTTACTTAATGGTCCCTTCTCTATCTGAGCTGCCTTTTTCCCCGTCATGTGAGGTAGGCTTCCAAACCGTGATGCAATCCTCCTTGTACTCATCTCTACTATTCTTGGGTGTAAGTATCCCATTCTGTTACTTTATATTCCACAAATGAGCCTAGCACTTTCTTTATCATGTATTATTTGATATCTGATACTTTGACTCATAAAACACTGTAATCTTCAACTTGATGAAGCTAGCTAGTAATGGGGGTAAAAGAACATATCTTTTGGAAGCTGGAGAGATAATACAAGGGTTAAGTCACTTGCTTTGTATGTAGTCAAAGGGTGCAGCTCAACACCAATCCCCCGAAAAATTTGTGACATATTTTTCTCTCTTGGGGGACAGGGGGTTTGGGCCATACCCAGTGGTGCTCAGGGCTTACTCCTGGTTCTGCGCTCAAGGATCACACCTAGAAGACTTTCAGGATCATATGGGGTGCTGGGCAATCAAACCCCAGTTGGCTGCATGTAAGGCATCCTTCTTATCTGCTGAACTCTTCAGCTCAAAAGAAGTGACATATTTTTAAATTCAAGTATGTAACCAGATGCTAAATTATGCCAGAAGGGAGGGTTAATCGTTGATCTACTCTTTGCAGTTAACGCAACTACATGGGTAGGAAGCATATTTTGTTTGTCTGGAGCGGAAAGGGGTCATGTTCAGTGGAGTAAGGAGGTTGCTCCCAGTGGAGCTCAGGGGACCATACTCTGTCAGGAGTTGAACCCAGGCCTCCCAAAAACTAAGCATACACTTGGCCTTTTGACCTGTCTTTTCAGTCCAATTATCTTAATTTAGGTCTATTATGCTGATCATGCTGATCATTCCTGCAATGCAACATCATCATCATCATCATCATCATCATCATCATCATCATCCCGTTGATCTTCCATTTTCTCAAGTGGTCTCAGTAACGTCTCCATTCTTCCTATCCCTGAGATTTTAGAAGCCTCTCTTTACTCGTCATTCCCAATGTTGCCTTTCACTGGAGGCTCTTTCAAGGTCAAGGGAATGAGACCCAGCATTGTTACTGGTTTTGGCATATAAATATGCCATGGGGAGTTTGCCAGACTCTCCCATGTGAGCAGGAAACTCTCAGAAACTTGCCAGATTCTCCAATAGGGAGAACTAGGCTATACGATAAAACAAAACAAACAAACAAAAACAAAAGCAATGCTATCATTAAATAAAGTACATCTGTGTAAGAGCTAAGTTGTGGTAAAATAGATACAAATTCATTCTATTGTGTGCCTGAAGCAAATGTCATATGTCAGTTATACCTCAAAAAATTTCTTAGCCTTCAGTTAACATGTTTTAAAAATCTAAATACTGTACAGAAGACAACAATTGAAGCACTTTTATTTTGTAGATTTACTTTTTGATGGCCTAGAAAAGCTTAAGTAGTCCATTACTTTTCTAGTCTCAGTGATATATATGCTTCTTCAATTACAGAAATACAGAAAAGAGAAGTCAAGTATAGGAAATTTGTGTGTTTGAATATCAGTTGTGTACTTTTTTCCTGTGGTCAAAATGGTTTCATTCCATTTCATTTTTGCTTTTTTTTTAAGTTTTTATTTTATTGAATCACCGTGAAAAAAATACAAAGCTTTCAGGTTCAAGTCTCAGTCATATAATGATTAAACCCCCATCCCTTCACCAGTACACATGTTCCACCACCAAGAACCCCAATCCCACCTACCCCCCACCAAAGTAGTTAATGATCTTCACTTTATTCTCTCTATACTTTTAATACATTCAATATTTCAATAGAGAACTCACTACTATTGTTTGAAAATTTACCCCAACAATCAAGCCTGCTGAAAAGGCATCATTTAATAATTTCTTTTCATTGCTGAAAATGAAGACTCTATGAGCTCTTGCAGTAGCGGTTTTGGATTTCTGATATTTTAGCTCAGTCCACAGTCTAGATGCATTTCTGTAAGAAGCCACTCTGGGTGCCAAAATGGGTTAGAAGACCTCTTGGATCATAGTCTTTAGGAGCAGAGGGTCTGTTTCACGCGCGGCAGCTCCGGATCTTATCTGGGCCGAGAGCGTGCCAGTAACGCGCCCCCCCCCATGATTATCTACAAGCCACATCGCAGCAAATTCATACCTCTGGGTTGAGAGTCTTAGGAGGTGGCTCTCGCCACATGGGTGTTGCTGCTGCCACCATTTTCCACACAGAAAAACAGGATAGAGAGGGAAAATCCCTCCCCGGGTGGCACAGGGTTGTAGCACAGCTCACAGTCCAGTGCATTTCTGTAAGAAGCCGCTCTGGGTGCCAAAATGGGTTAGAAGACCTCTCGGATCATAGTCTTTAGGAGCAGAGCAGAGGGTCATCATTTTTGCTTTTATTTTAAAAGCTGTTAAATAATTTCCAGTAAGGGGACAAATTATTTAAAAAAAAAAACTGTTCAATTGAAAAATCTTACTCCAAAAAGTGAGTGCTAATAAAATAGCTGTGGCCAACTTCACCTTTATTCTGTCATCTCCTTTTCTTCCCCTTCGTTTCATTAGCTCCATCCAAGATGGCTCATATTATGGATTATTCATCAACATGACTTTCCATGGTTGAGCAGGTAAATGTGAATAATGCAACAGCTAACTCTTAAAGTAGAAGAAATAGCAGGATGGGTAAGGAATTTCCTTCAAAGAGTAGACATGACAAAAGTAAAGGAGTAGAGGAGGAATAAGAGGAGGACGAGGAAGAGGAGGAGGAGGAGGAGGAGGAGGAGGAGGAGAAGAAAACAAATCTTAGACTAAAGAGATAGTACAGTTGGTAGAGCACTTGCCTTGCACTCGGCCAATGACCTAGGTTCAATCATGGCACCACTTATAGTTCCCCGAGCCCTGTCTGGAGTTCTTCCTAGCTCAGAGTAAATACTAAGCCCTGAGCACCATTGGATGTGGCCCCAAAACCACAAACAACAACAACAGCAACAATAATAACAACAAAACCCTGAATAATAATAGCATGTTTTGGGCCTTCGTTCAAGTATTGTGAGTGTTCAAAGATAAGAAAAACTTACTTTCCCAGTAAGGAAGATAGATGGCAAAAACACACTAAAAGACTTTCACATTTTAGTGTTTCCTCTTGGCTGAAATAAATGCTCTCAAGTCTGCCATTTAATGGCTGCCAGTGACATAATTGCTACCGAGAAATGAATTACTCGCATGGTTCCCCTGAGTAACTCATTTGTCAGTCACCATTTACCAAGCACAGAACACTGTTGAGTATACACACTGGGTTACTGAGGAGTGATTCAGAGGAAAAGAAAAAGTTCTTACAGCTCAGTGACTTGCACTCTGAAGATAGCAAAGAGGTATAGACACCATGAATTTTATATTAATAAAATTAGAGAACCAATACAATTGCATTGTTAAAATCTACATTTATTGGTAATCAGGAATTAGAAAGTAAAAGATGTATCAAGACTTTGATCTAAGTACTCCATTGATTTTTTAATAAATATTATAATGTACCTGATATATATACACTATATGTGTGTATATATACATATATATTCTCACTAACAATCAAAAAATGCTTGAAAAAATTTGGAACAATTTCATTTTCTATCTTTTTAATATATTTAATTACATGAGTGTGTGTCTGCTTTGAACCCAAGACCTCACAAATGAAATACAATTGTTCTAGCACTGAGCTGCATCCCTGGCCCTTATTCAGGTGTGTAAATCCTGTGGATCATAGACTGGAATGAAGGAAGAGGTCTGAAGATCACTGCACTGTAATTTATTTTACAAATTCTGATTTTTCTATTAAAGTTTCCTAAATCAAGCTACATAAGACAAAATAGACAAATAATTATCTTGTAAACATCTTTCTGAAACTTTTGTCTCAAATATCTAAGTAAAAATTGCATCTATTTGAGTTTGTTTGGCTCTGGGACTCACCTAATTTGACAAATGCCATTAGTGAGAATTGTTATATCGCCGGATTTTGGAATGAAGGGAAAGACCTTTCCTGAAAATAGAGACTTGGTTTTTCTAAAAAATCAAATGTATGTGAAGTCTTTGTATTCCTCTAGAATTTTAATGAAGACCTGAGAGTTGGGATCGGCATTTCAGAATTTGGAAATATCAGCTACACTAACAGAAAATGCACAAAGAAATATAAATGCAAAATAAAGAATATTCAATGTTGCTGATGATCAGAGAAAGCCATTTTAATCCTGATAGCATTTTTCCTAACAAACTGAAGGAAGATAATTGAACAAGATGAGAAGTCAATTACTAAAACATTTTTAAAAGCTATTTGAAAATATACAATTCAAAGTGCTATGTTATTATGCATTTTAAAATAATTTTCATGCTACAAATCTATTTTAAGAAAATAACAAAATCAATATAACAGACACTTGTACAGCCGCTTGTAATAGAATATTTTAAATATATGAATTTACATAATTTCAAATATCATACTTAATATTTAGATAAGTGATTGATATATTATTGTATTTTTCTAAGTTACCTATATATAACTATGAAAATGATTTTTAAGAATTATTAAAATATATAAGTGCCTAATTTTTTCATTTATTGAATACTGTGAGAGGCATATCTAGAAGAAAATGAAAAATGGATTCCTTCTGAGTAACATCAACAGAAAGATTTTCCCTCTGCTATATGCCTCTTTCATTTGTCCAGAACTGCCTACATATATCCTCTTTAAAATAATAAAGTCATACATAAAGAAAATCAAGCTTAGAAATTGACTACAGAGCCCAAGCAATCGTACAGCAGGTAGGACATTTTTAGTACAGGCTGTTTGCAAACAGCCAGTCTGGATTAGATCCCCAGTACCCCACATGGTCCCAAGAGCCCACTCAGAGTGAACCCGGCATGCAGAGTCAGGAATAAGCCCTGAGCATAGAGTATGTGTCTCTCTATCCCAAAACAAAGAAAGAAGTAGAACTTTCTTACAGAGAATACTTGAAGTTTAACTCAACAAATGTCTGCATGTTATCTTGAGATCATTTATTTTCTAATGAAGTTATTGGAGAATTTTAGGAAGGACTTTGTCATGACTTCTTTTAGCAATTATTTGCAAAACAAAAACCATATTTGAGATAAAATTATACTCATTGAACAAGTTATCATTCTCCAGAGTAGTAGCATAATAATATCCAGGAATGAATCACCAGTATGCTTCTGTTGAATGCTGATTTGGAGAAACAGCAGCTTGGGTTTCTAACTTTATATCAAATAGTGGTCAACTCTGATTTGAGAGTATGTATTATGAGACAATTAAGAATAAAATGAAACCGGCAATGTGGATAGAAATGCATTTATATTACAGAGAGAGTGCAGAACAATCAACTATAGTGACTTACAGAGAATTAATGTTCCCAAAAAAGACTGAGTCGTACAAATACTTCTGAAATGTAACTTTTTTTAAATGGCATATTGAAAAGGTAAAATCCAGTTCCATGTTTATATTATCCTTCAGCATCTGAATAAATGGACCTCCTGGAAGGGAAACTGCTATCTGAATCTATACATCCTGTGACCCTCAAAGTCCTTGTTTACTAAAGAGCCCTAGTAGGTGTAACCGTAACTGAGAGCTGTGAACAACTACATAGCACAGAGTAATGGGGCTTTTCCCCTAGCAGCCTCTACTTCAGCGATTCCCATATGATGAGGTCTAACCATTGGCTGATTGTTTATTCTACTTAGTAGATGAAGACTGGTCACAACATAAAGTATTAGTAGCACCTGAAAAAAAATAATAAGTGAGTGGTCACATACTATGTATTTTTTAAATTATAGTCTGGTTGAATTGGATGTTGGTAACTTCACATTAATAGCTGTGCAAATCTTATTTTAAATATCCCCCACATCCCTCAACTTAGAAAAGATATGAATCTTTTTTCTTTTTAAACTTTGATTGATGTTCTCTGATTTAAGGTATAGTTCTTTATAGTTTTCCATGAGCATGATTCCAATACCCCACAACCATCATCGGTATACCTCCCTCCCTCCCCCAAGGATCCCAGTGACCTTCCTATCAACTTCCCACACACACCCCACACAAACTCAGTTGTACGAATCAGTTTTCTCCTTGTGCTGCCTTTGGACCTTTGCTGCTACCTTGCAGTGTATCTTCAAGTCCCACCTATGAGAGAGATCATTCCCTATCTATTCCTTTCCTTCTGACTGATTTCCCTAAGCATGTAACCTTCTAGTTCCATTCATGTAACACGAAATTGCATGCTTTTATTCTTTTTTAAGATGCATATTATTCCATTGTGTATATATGCCACAAGTTCTTAATCCATTTATCTGTCGTTGAATATTTGGGTCAACTCCACACCTTGGCTATTATACTAAGCTCTGTGATGAACAAAGTTGTGCATATATACTTTCCAATTAATGATTTTTTGTGTTTTGGAGATAGATGCCAAGAAGTAGTATGACTGGGTTATATGGGAGTTCTATTCTGACATCTTTGGAGATATTTTCATGTTGCTTTCCATAAAAACTGACCAGACAGAAGAAATGCTATGTTTCTAGCCTTTCCCACAAATACATGATCACACCCAACAACACAAAAATGTATAGAAAATAAGTGTGTAAGAGTGGGAAGGCATCACATTGGGAGAGAGAGACAGAGAGACAGAGAGAGAGAGAGAGAGAGAGAGAGTATGATTTGGGGGGCACACCCAGTAGTGCTCCAGGGGTTACTCTAAATGCTATGCTCATGGTGAAACTCAAAGAAGCAATTGGCCATATCCAGGGGAAACACTTAACCATTGTACTAGCCCACCAGGGCGTATTTTAGCTTCCTTTTTCAATGATGACCTTGGGGAAGCGGAAGTCATTCAAGAAGTTATCAACAAACAACATTCAAAAGTCATATCATGGCACGTACAAATTGACAGAATGAAGAAACAACTCATTAAAACTTTGAAGTGGAGATAGGACAACCCCAGTGCCCAGAGATAGGGGGAACCCCCCAAGTCTACTGGCGGGTGTGGCCCCTAAACCCAAACCGAAAAAACATGTTGAGGTGAATTTAAAAGCTCAAAGATGCAGACAAAAAGCAGATCGGAGGTTACCAGAAGCAGGAAAGCATCAGTGTGTTTGTGTGTGTTGGGGGCAGGAGGAGGATGAAATAAAGTGCGTGAGTGTTTGAAGAGGGAAAAATGGTATAAACTTCTAGTTAAAAAATACACATCAGGGGCTGGAGTGGTAGCATAACGTGTAGGGCATTTGTCTTGCATGCGGCTGACCCAGGTTTGATTCCCAGCATCCCATATGGTCCCATGAGCACCGCCAGGGGTAATTCCTGAGTGCAGAGCCAGGAGTGACCCAAAAAGCAAAAAAAAAAAAAAAATACACATCAAAGCATACAATTTGCTATGGCATAGGTGGAACTATAAGATGCCATGCTGAGGTAGGTCAGTCAGAAGAAGGGTAGATCCAGAATGGTATCACTCATATGGGGGGATATAAAGATACATGGTAAAGAACCAATAAGTGACAAAGGCAACAGAACCATAGAGATGCTTCACAGAACTGAGCTTACCTGGAGAGAAGAGTGGATGGAAGTGACTCTTGGGATATTGGTGGAGGGAAGTGGACACCGGTGATAGGTGTGGGGTTGGAATGATGTATGCATGAAACTGCTATATCTAATGATATATATCTAATATATATCTATCTATATCTATATATATACCTATATATAGCATATAGCAAAGTGCAATACCTCAATAAAATAAAAGTGTCATGGAATTGTAATATGCAGGTTAGTGACTATAATTAATAATGTTGTACTATGTCTCAGAAATTTTCTAACGATCGCCAAGACTTTCATCATAAGAAACACTGTTTTGTAACTATGTATGACAACAGATGTTAACTGGAATTGTGATGGTGCCATTTTTCAATATATACAAGTATCACATCATTCTGATATGTAGCTAAATCTAATATAATGTTACAAGTCCAGTATAGCTAAATTAAAAAATAAATTAGAGCAGACATGGTGCTGAAGCTTTACAATGGTGGGTCCCAAACTGGTGGCACCTCCAAATTATTGGTGCAAAATGCAAGGTATTAATACTTACAAATTACAAGTTCCAAGACCTGTGAGCATGATTTTCCTAGCAGCGGCTGCCTAATAATCTTCCCCACCATATCCCATAAGAACAACAAATTAGCCTCTCCTATGGAACTCTAACTAAGGCCACTGATCACCTTAACCACATTCAGGCCAATAGTCCATTAGTGTCCTATCAACATTCTCCCCCACCCCCCACCCCGCAAAAAACAAAGGCAACTGTTCCTGCAAGAATCAAACAGCAAAGGTCACAATGGTAAAGCAATGCAGAAACTCACCAGGCTTAGTGAATGAAGATGCTAGCCCCAAAATAAATTGGAGCAGAGATAATGAAAGGGATTTCTTTTAAGAATGATTTCTCTCCCAATTCAATCCTTTGTCACTTCTCACTTCTGTTTCTTATATAACCTATTAAACATTCTCTCAGTCTGGGTACATCATTTCAGTCCCTCAGCTTGTTTTAATATGTATAGTGGTGAGGGAATTTTCAGATTTTAGGCAAAGAGAAAGTACTCATTCCCTGGTGGAAATTTTGGATATTTTATAGACTATCTTTCTTGCCCTGAAGATTGCAGTGCACTTTTTTGAAGTATTTTATGCATTCCACATCTATGTTGCAAAAAAAGTCCTTTTTTTTTCCTTTTGTGACTGTCTGGGAAAAAAGTCTGTATTTTCCATTAAATTTGCTTAACAAGTTTTTCTGTCTCTGTGGATGCTTTCAATAGCGCTAACATAATGGCAAAAGAAAGAGAGACTTCAGGGAAGAAGTCGAACTAAACACTATTGAGAACATTTATTTGAACATTCAGAGAATGCAGCATTCCCTAAAAATCCCAAGCTGTACTCCTAATTAAAATGACCATAAAGAATATTAAGTCCTTTCTTAGATATATAAAGGCAGCCAAAGCAAAGAAACCTTCACTTGTCCTTCCAACTTGTAAAGATTGAAAAAAAATTAAGGCAATTGTTGCTGATCTAGAGTAACAAGTTTGTTGTCAAGAGTAGGATAAATAGTTTCTATCAAGGATCAGTTAGAGCTCATGGACGACAGTAGGAATAGAATAGTGCTAAGGAATTACTGCAGAAGTCAACCTGTGTTTTCAGAGTCCATAAATAATGCAGCCAGAGAGCATATTTGGGGAAGGAATTTATCAGCCATGGCTTCATCCATATGCAGTGGCGGGAATGTCATTCTGACTATTTTGCTTGTGGGGCATTTGTATTCTACTTGATTTACATACTGATGAGGCTAAGAGAGCCCAGAACTTAGGCATTGCTTTTCCAACTGTGGTCTTGAAAAAATACTTAATAAATCAGAACTAAGGGACCTTCAAGCCAGTTAAAACTTGTCCACACAGAAATAAACCAGACTGTCTTTCACTTTATTGTGTTAGACCAGAAACAACCAAAAAGATGCAATTTATCCATTTTTAAGAAGAATGCATGGGCCTGCTTATACTGCTATTTGCAACATGAACTGATTAAATGTAAATAAAAATAGATCATTGATGTCAGATGTTCTCCCAGAATGCCTCTATTTGATATGCAGAGAGCTCACTGAAACTGTTTAAAATATAGGAGAAATGAAGTGAAAATCCATGTCCCAACGTCCAGATTGTACTATTCTTGAAAGTTGCTTTTAAAATGCCCGAAGTGCAATTCTGCCTCATTCTCCACTTCCCCTTACACATCAACCGCTCTATGTTCAAGTATATCAAAATTATTTCGAGGTTTCCCAAAGTAGTTTACACTTGTGGTGACATTGGAAATATCACCTTCCCACCCACATTAAAAGGGGAAAAACTCTGTTTATTTCTCAGGAATAGTCAATAACTGCTGGGTTTACCAGAGTTTAATAAAGTATCAATAATAAGTTTGCATTCATATGTACAATACATGTCCCCATTAGGCAATGTTTTTCCTTTTCTTTAAGTTAGATAGATGTTAAATACATATTAAATTATGAATTTCATAGTTAAAGGGTATTTTTAATTCCATATTAGTTAAAATATATTTTTTAATTTTTTGCATGTTCCAAATTTTTGGTTTTTTAAATTTGGTTACCATGAGATACACAGTTACAAGTTAGATTTAAAATTATTTCCTATAGTTTCACTTGCTTATTCAATAATACTAAATTCTTTTTTTAATTTTTTTTTATTGAATTGCCATGAGAACAGTTACAAAGCTTTCAGGTTTAAGTCTCAGTCATACAATGATCAAACACCCATCCCTTCACCAGTGCCCATGTCCCACTACCAAGAACCCCAGTATACCCCCGTCCCACCCCCCACCCTACCTGTGTGGCAGATGATTTTCACTTTACTTTCTCTTTACTTTTATTATATTCAATGTTTGGACAGAAAACCCACAAGGCATCATTTGATAATTTGTTTTCTATTGCTGGTAATGAAGAATATAAGATTTTGGACTTCTGGTGTTTTAGTAATTAAATTCAGAGTGATTTCTGCCAGAAGCCACTGGGTTCTGAAATTGGTTTGTGTGCCTCTGGGATCATGGCCGTCAGAAGAGGAGGAGCCATTTGTGGACGGGCGCTCAGGGTCTCGTCTGGGCGAGGAGCAGGGCCAGTATCAACCCTCCATCCTGAGATTTCCCATGTGCCCTGTCACTGAAAACTCTCACCTCTGTCCACTGGGCTCTGAAAGATGGCGGTCGCCATGCCACTGCCCCCGAAAGGAAAGGCCAAGGGACAAAAACCTTACCCTTCCCAGGGCAGCACGGGGCCGTAGCTTAGTTCACAGTCTAGAGGCATTTCTGCAAGAAGCTGGTTCCAAACTTGGTTTGTGTGCCTCTAGAGCTCTCTCTATAGTTTGGGGCATCATATATATATATATATATATATATATACATACATACATACATACATATATATATTTTTTAACCTTTTATTAAATCACCATGTGGAAAGTTACAAAGTTCTCAGGTTTATGTCTCATTTATACAATATTCAAACACCCATCCCTTCACCAGTGCCCATATTCCACCACCAAAAACCCTAGTATACCCCCCGCCCCCACCCCCTACCCCCTACTGTATAACTAATGAATTTCACTTCATTTTCTCTTTACCTTGATTACACTCCATAATTCAACACAAAACTCACTATAGTTGTTGGAGTTTCTACCCAAGAGAGACAGACCTACTACCAAGGAAGCATTTGATAATTAGTTTTCCATTGCTGGAAATGAAGAGATATGTATCCCCACTGCTACAATTACATAACTCTTTTTTCCTTTTTCCTTTTCCCTTTTTTTTCCCACCCCTCATCCCCCTTCCCGCGCCTCATAGTATGGTGTACACCATGCCGCGTCGGCCACCGTGGGGCTTTTGCTTAGTTCACAGTCCACAGAGGTGGCTGCTACATTAATAACCTTCAATATTTCAACAAAAACTTACTGTTATTATTTGGAGATTCCCCCCAAGTCAAACCTGTTCAAAAGGAACTGTTTCACATTGCTGACAATTATAAATGTTAAGTCGCGCGGACACAGCAGCGGCCGCGCGGCTTTGGATTTCTGTATAAAGTCCAGGGAAAATTCTGCCAGAAATTGCATAGCCCAGCTCACAGTCCCAGTGCATTGCTGTAAGAAGTCTCTGGAATCAAAGTCTTTAGGCGCAGAGGGTCCACTTCACGCTCAGCGGCTCCGGATTTATCTGGGCCTAGGGTGTGCCGGTTACGCCCCCTTCCCATGAGTTCCTGGGAGCCCCAAGAGTAAAAACCGAATACCTCTGGGTTTGGAGTCTTAGAAGATGACACCTGCCACGTGGGTGTTGCCAACCTGCCATTTTCCATGCAGGAAGACAGGGTGGGGAGGAAAAAATCCACCCCCTGGCAGCACAGAGTTGTAGCCCAGTTAGCAGTCCCAGTGCATTGCTATTAGATGCTGCACTGGATGTCCAAATGTGTTAGAACTCTGGAATCAAAGTCTTTGTGCGCAGAGGGTCCGCTTCATGCTCAGCGGCTCTGGATTTATCTGGGCCTAGGGCATGCCGGTTGCGCCCCCTTCCCATGAGTTCCTGGGAGCCCCAAGAGTAAAAACCAAGTACCTCTGGGTTTGGAGTCTTAGAAGATGGCGCCTGCCACGTGGGTGCTGCCAACCCGCCGTTTTCCATGCAGGAAGACAGGGTGGGGAGGAAAAAATCCACCCCCCTGGCAGCACAGAGTTGTAGCCCAGTTCGCAGTCCCAGTGCATTGCTGTTAGATGTTGCGCTGGATATCCGAATGTGTTAGAACTCTGGAATCAAAGTCTTTAGGCGCAGAGCGTCCTGGGCATTATATTTTGCTTGAATATTCAACACCACCATTCAAGCCTGCCTTTCTAGGGGCAGATGCTAGAGCATCTATTTTCCATTGCTCACTTTGTATATCAAGAAAGGTCGCGTGGCCACTTATGCGGCTGCATGGTTCGGAGAAATAATCCTGGTCCCCATATACCGGAGCCATGTTTGTAGAAGCTCAGTGTTGCCGGGATTCCATCTGGAGAAGGTGGGGAGACTGCAGCTCCTCCATCTGGGGCACCCTGGTGTTATCAGCTTGGTTTAGGGCCCGGAGCATTCTCCCACCGGCCAGGATTCTTCCCAATAACACTAAATTCTTTATATGTTGTAAACACAACACTCGAACTGAGGGTATACAAAACAAAGATCCAAACCTACCATAAGAACTGTATGTTCATCTAGAGAGAAGAGATATCCAATTTATAACCCTAGAAACAAATATGGAATGAAGAAAGAAAACTATAAACCAAAGGTCATGCAGAACTTAGAGGAATCTAGAGCTTTGAAGAACTTAGAATCATTCTGTGATCCATTTCTGTTACCCACATGCATAAAAGTCCTGTAAAGAAACTGGTTAGGTATTTCAGTCCATTTGGATTGCTCTAATAAAATACCAGTAATTGGATGGCTTAAGCAAGCATTTGTTTGTCATGGCTCTGGAAGTTGGAAATCCTTAAGAAACCATAGATTTGATGTCTGGTGAGAGTTCTCTTCCTCACTCAAGATAATCGAGTGATAGTACAGCAGGTAGGGTGTTTGCCTTGCACGAGGCTGACCCGGGTTCGATTCCCAGCATCCTACATGGTCCCCCGAGCACCACCAGGAATAATTCCTGAGTGCAAAGCCAGGAGTAACCCCTGTGTGTCACTGGGTGTGACCCCCCAAAAAAAAGAAAACCAGCTGGGAACCAGCCCTGGGTGAAGAGGCATAAAATAGGATTCAGTAAGGATTAAGAAAAGTGACATAAATAAGAGAGAAAAAGCATGGGATCAGGGTGCTAACAACCTCCTGGAATGACAGCCTAGACTGTCCTCCAAATACAGTAGTTATTGGTTAGAACCTGGAACAGAAAAAGGAGAATAGCATTCTTTGGTAAATGCCTATAGTATATTTTTACATATCTAAGAGTCTTAAGTAACAGTGATCATTGTCCTTGTAAGAGCTTTTACAACATGATGTTCTTTGAGGAAGGAGATAAACAGAGACAAGACCGTCTCCCCATCCTGCCACACACACACACACACACACACACACACACACACACACGGGCAGCATTGCAGAGAGTTTCCATCTCTAGACTTTAGCACCCTGCCCATTTATTTATCTAGTCCCAACACCATCTCATCCCCATAAATTTCACAGGGTAGAAAAGAATGCAAATACTCTCTCAGGTTGTTTTATAAGGGCACTCATCCCCTTTCAACAAGGACACTGAATCACCGCTTAAGAGCTCTACTTCCAAATAGCTTATTGGGGATAATAATTAATATCATATGATTGGAAGGTGAAATACAGGAAGAGTAGCGTGATGGTAAAAACATGGAAGCACAGACTGGGCTCACTTACTGGCTACTTAACTGAAGAGCTTCTATTCAATAGCAGGGCTATCATGATACTACATTAAAACATACCCAGTTAAATTTTTATTTCAGGTAAAGTTTTATACTTAATATGTGTCATGCAGCCACTAAATTCTGACACAATTGAGAACTCTGAAACATATATACCTTCATATAGTCACGTATAGCCTTTGATGGGTTTAGAGCAGTTGAGTGACACCATCAGAGTAGTGATTTAGAAGCATTCCATGGAACCCGCAATGTGCTTGAGTGAGAAAGAAAGATATTTCAGGGAAGGATGAAAGCAGCTTTAACAAGAGTAGCAGCTATAAAATTATAGAAGAGAGAGAGTTATGAAAGAAAAGTCAACATGGCTTGGCCATTGAGAAAGGGTGAAAGAAAGAGGAAAATCTCAGAACTGTCGCTGACATTTAAACCTGGGTAACTTGAAGATTATTGAGCCATTAGCGGAAAGTAGTAATGGAATTTTAAAAACAACAGTAAACAGTATAAGCAGAAATATAATGAGCTCAGTTGGTGACTTTTTGAGTTTGAAGAGGAAATGTTAGAGCAAAAGATAAACATGTGAGATTCTTCCTGAAAAAAAATAAGATAAATATTTGAATGTTAAGCACTTAAAGAAGTGAACTAAGTTGTCTTTGTTTAACTCAACTTATCCTTGACATGATGCTGATTCATCTCACGAATATAAAGAGGTTTACAACTGTAATCTGTCTTTGTATTTCCTAAGATACAATTGCTGATATTTTTGATTATACTATTATGGGGAAGAATATATAGGAAGAGAGACCATTGAGTTGGAGGGTAAGTCATTTTAGATTCAAGTGCCATTTTTTTCTCTTACAAATGCTATAGCTTCTTACACAGTTCTGAACATCTCATATTCTTTAACTGCCTAATATAAAATCATAAGACTATAATGAGGAATAAATGAGATTTTCTTGGTTCGAGGTTTTTCTTTTTCTTATTTCTTGGAATGGAGCCACACCCAGCAGTGCTCAGTGCTTACTGGCTACATGCTCAGGGATCACTCCTGGAGGACTTAGGGGTCTATATGGAGGACCAGGTATTGAACCCTGCTAGGCAGCACGTAATGCAAACGCCCTGCCTACTGTACTGTAGCTCTGGCCCTTGAATAAATGATCACTTATAGATAAAAGGTAGCATAATGTCTTCACAGACTAGTATGCTAAACAAATCATAATCACTGTATCACTGTATCATTGCCATCCCGTTGCTCATCGAGTCGCTCGAGCGGGCACCAGTAATGTATCCATTGTGAGACTTGTTACTTTTTTTGGCATATGAATATGCCACGGGTAGCTTGCCAGGCTCTGCCATGTGGGCAAGATACTCTCGGTAGCTTGCCAGGCTCTCCGAGAGGGGTGGAGGAATCAAACCATGGTCGGCTGCGTGCAAGGCAAACACCCTACCTGCTGTGCTATTGCTCCAGCCCAGTCGTGCTGTACTGAACAAAATCCTTATCCCTACTTAGAAAGTTAAGGATATTGGTGGACCAAGCAACTAGTAGAAAAGTGGGAAAACCAATTTTGTACTTATATAATTGCAAATTAATTTTATCTGTCTTCTATACTGAACATGCCATTTGATCTTGTACTATGAAGATGCAATGTTCTGAGGTTAACGTGGTTCTAAGTGTGCGTATATATTGGCAGAAAAGAGATGGAACACTATTTTTTCTGGATTGATTAAATGTTTATAAAATTTTGAAAAGCTTAACCATATCAAATCAAAGGGGGACATATATTCATAGAAGGAGGCAGTTTTGAAAATGCAGACATACACATTTCCAAAGGAAATACAATGTCCTGAAAGGTTAGTTGAATTGAGCAACTGTGCACAATTTATTTCCCAGCACATTAAATTTCTTCAAAGCCATGACATGGCCACCTGGCATGAACTGTTTACCTAAGCAAAAAATAAAACTTATTGAAGATAATCATGTGAAAACAACATGATTGTGAAATTCAGTCATTTAAAAATAAATGGAAAAAAGCCTTTTGTGGGGGTCACAGGGACTTGACTCAGGGACTAGATCTGTTCCAAGGGTCCAAGAATTTCAATGTACTCTAATAATTTCTCAGTTTAGTATTTCTTTCCTAAACCAGCATTTCCCAGTCATCTGTCATATGGCCTCCAGGACACTCCCAGGTTAAAATCTCACAAGGGGTGGAGGTGGGGGTTGGGGAGTCACAGCACAAGATGAGGAGCCAAAGAGTGGGATAGGATGGGGGCGGGGTGCAACAAGGAAACAAGGTTGTAACTGGTCCACAGTCTGAAAAAGGTTAAGAAAAACTGTTCATAATGGCGTATTTGCCTTTGTACTCATCACCTCATCTCACTTTCCCAGTCATTTATAATCTACCCTGTAAAAAACTAAAGCACGCCGATGGGCGTGTGCACTCGCGGGCTCTCCGAGCAGCTCTGTCTCACTGCCCATGTTCGGTGCTCTGGAACCGCTGTGTGTGCTGTCGGTCAAGGGCAGGTGACGGAAGGAAGAAGGCCAAACTGGTTGCTCCATCAGTTTATTTCATTCTCTCCCTCTGCTTCTCTCCCGGCTCTGGATCTCTCTCAGAATCTGTAAATCTGGCCCCCCAACCCACTCTTACAGCCTAGTTAAATCCCCCCAGCATGAGGGGGTTGGGCCGTACACATAGGTGTGGTCACCATCAATAGGGGTGAGGTTCCTTTCCCTCAGGGGATGCTTCTCCTAGGACTGATTCTCTTTCAGCAGGAGGATCCACTCAAGGGTGGAGTCCCATGAGTGTGTTTCTCCTCTCCTCATCCAGCAAATATATAAGCATTCATAATATTAATCTCTTTGTATAGACACAATAAGAAATGCATTAAAGCTTGTAGAATTGCTCTCCTGGAGCCATCTTGATCTCAGGCTACAGTGCTCAGGCCAGATCAGTCTTTCCTATCCCTAGCAGGATCATGACAGCATTTGTCTATGATCAAGTTCTTAACTTATAGTTAAGAATCAAACACTTTGGCCAGGCCCATCTCGATGCCAGGGTAGCACATAACTCACTGCTTGCCCTGGATCCGTCCGTCCCTCGTTGGGACCCTGCTTTTGGGGTGCTAGGAACTGAGGGCAACTGAGGCTTAAGTGGAGGAAGCAGATGCCCGGGAATGAATAATATTCCAAGCCAATTAAGTCCCAAGTTACAAAAACATAATATTGTCTTCTTGTGTCTATACAAAAAGGACATTTGCCTTAAAGTAAATTATTCAAAAGGCATAAAGAGAGGAGAAAGGCAATATTATACTATTCAGTATTCTAGGAAGGGCTGAACTTACAAATTAGCAGAGTCAGATTAGGGGGAGAAGCTGATTAACTCTTTTTGGGGAAGAGAGCATAGAGAAGTGATTATAGCTAAACAAAGGGATGGGAGTGACTCGGGAACACCTTGATGGGTGTGACTGGGTTAAGCTTAAACTCCGGGAAAAACCGGGATGAGCTCCTTGAGGCAAGGGGGGGAAAGGACAAAGTAATGTCATCCTACACTACCCCACATCTGAAGCACTGATAAATTTGTCTTCCCAAACCTTACATCTTCCTGCATCTTTAGTGGTTCCCTGATGACCACCAACCATGAAAGGCAAACATCTCCCTATGTGACCCAATCCCAAGTCATCTTTTGAACGTGTTACTCACTGCTTTACTAAATTTCCTCTGAGCACCTCTATCTAGGACTCTTTGAAAGTACTTCACTTTTAACCCCGCAAAACAGGCATTCTTTATGGATTGTGCTCACGCTGAGTGACAAAAATGACAAAATTTCTAGCACATCTAGATAGCTCATCAAGGTTCCTTTTTATGAAATTATTCCATTAAATATTACTTGATATAATAATGTGAACTGGGAGTTAATAATACAGGTAACAGATCCAAACTTCCTGAGATCTAAATTGTGCTTAATGCTTATTAGTTTACTCATCTAAGAAATGCAGATACAGTATTACACATTCACCACTTTTTGTGAAGATCAAATACAGACAGAGAGCTGCCCAGTGGAGAGAGAAGAGGGAAGGCAATGGTGAGAGAGACAGGGGAAAAGTGAAAAAGATAAAGAGGGGGAAAGAGAAGAGCATTCTGCCACTAATACATAATCATTCCGAGGTACTTGTAAAATGGTAACATCTCTCTGAATAGAGCTCAGTCAAGATGATGGAACAATGAAATACACTGGTGATATAGCCTCTAGACCCTTTTCTTTGGGGACCTTAATCTAGGATTATTATTAGGAATACTTTATGCTTCGGAATTGAATACTTTCCCTCACTAAACCCCATCCCCAGGACTTAAACTATATTGCTTAAACTGTTATGTTTATGGAACAGTAATAAGAACGTTGTACACTTTCTGGTTTTAAATTAAAGTTAATTAGGGGTGTTGTTTGATTATATTGAATGTATAGATTGGTTTGTAGATCATTTATTATCAACAGTAAGTCTTCTAATCCTTGAATACAGTAACTTCACTCTCACTATTTTAGGTTTCCTGAGTAATGTTTCACAGATTTCAAAGCCCAGATCATGCACACCTCTCACTAATTTATTACTAAGCTTCTGGTATTTTGATATAATTACGAATACAATTTCTTAATTTTCTTTTAGCTTATAAAAATAAAAGTTAACATGGATCTTGTATACTGAAGTCCCCAATCTTTCAAAGAAACCTTGTCAAATACGGATGAAAGGTTATAAGACAATAGAATTCCTTTCTCTAAGTAATTAGAAATGCGGAAATAATTTTAGAGGCCTAAAAAGCTTCTATTTAATTTATCATGTGAGTGGGGGATGGGGGGGCATGGTTTGATACCAAGGCTAGAGAATGCAGTGGAATTCAGCCCTTGTAGAACTAAGTGCAGACCATGAGAAATACCCCAACAATACTTAGGGAATGCACCCTTGATAATATCTTCTAACACTTCCACCTGAATTTCTTCTTTCATGGTGCGAGAGAACAAACCATCTGCAATCTTTTATGACTCTGATGCACATCCTCTGAATAAATGAACAGCCTAACAGCCATTCTTATCTCTAGATGGGTCTATGTAAAAGGAACTCCAAGCCCTGATAGGCAGCTCTGATTCAGAAAAGCCTCAGCGATTATGTTTCAAGAGTGGTGCAAGTGATTTGAGATATTTGAAATGAGATGGCTTCTCAGCAATAAGGCGTACTTTAGCTGATCACCACTAATTTGTAACTGCCAATTACCCTGCATTGTGGGCTCTGTCCTGGGAAATGCTTGTGACATTTTTTTCCAGTCATGCATAACAAGCTTTCAGAAAGTCATTGTGCCTCATCACAGTATTTTTTCGCTGAAATCACAATAATGGGTAAGTAGTGCTCTTCTTTCTCATTAAGCATACACTTTCCTTCAATTTCCACAGTTGGAAGACTGCATTTTCCAGGCCTTCTTTATTGTGCTCTTTCTACTGACAGCTTAATAAATGAACTAGCATGAACTCTAATCTTAAATCATGAAAATTAGGGTAAATGTACCTAGTTCTGATTGCTCCCTCTGAAAATAGTTTGTGTTTTTTTCCCCTTTGGTTGGTAGAAAGGCGGGAGGGGGGAAGGGGAGGAAGGAAAAGCTCCTATAAATAATGTAGCCCCAATATCAAGTGTCTAGGCTTGTAGCAAAAGGACTTTTATTTTATATACAGAGCCCAAAAAGCTACCCGTGACATACTTGATATGCCAAAAATAGTAACAACAATGGTCCTCATTCCCCTGATCCTGAAAGAGCCCTTATAAGACATTGGGTACACTGGAACTTGACAGGGACCAATGGAGATGTTACTGGCACCCACTTGAGCAAATCAATGAACAACAGGATGAAAGTGATACAGTGATATGTGTGTATAGATAGATACATAGATACTACATAGATACTTAGATATATCTCTATTGAACTGAAACTCTTTCCAGAGAAGTAGAGCTTTGAATACTCAACTCCCTGAAAAATTCAAAATTGCTGAGCTAAGTAGCTGTAAGAGGGTATCCAGCTGGGTTACAGAAGTGTAACAAGAGACGAACAAAATCATTTTTTATTCAATGTTCACCTATTTATTCAGTCTCACTTTTAGTCCTTGATGACTTCTTTCACAAAGCTAAAGCACCCTGTTACTACAGAAGTTGTTACATATTTGATATATGTCTGTTATTATGTCTGTGTTTATAACATATATAGACACATAAGAGAGTTTGTTCCTGTCAGCATTTCTCCTAAGACATAGAAGAAAAAGAAATTAATTTCTACTTATTAAGGCCATGTCATGTTAGTTCAAAAAACTTAAATGGTAGAAGTTATAAAGTACTTTGATGAAGTGAATAGCGTGTTCATTTTAGTGGTATATTGTTTTACCTTTATAGTAGGTGCTGAGACCTATTAAGGATAAGAGAAAGGGGCTGGAGCGATAGCACAGCAGGTAGGGCATTTGCTTTGCACGCAGCCTACCTGGGTTCAATTCCCAGCATCCCATATGGTCCCCTGAGCACCGCCAGGAGTTAATTCCTGAGTGCATAAGCCAGGAATACCCCTGTGCATCGCTGGATGTGACCCAAAAAGCCAAAAAAAAAAAAAAGAAAGAAGAATAGCACATCCCAAATACATATGCCTGAGAAGTAGGGTTAAGTATTTCAAAATTTTAAAAGTATTTATGCATTACATATTTCAAGAATTTTATACCTGAAAAAAATTTTAAACCAATTTTTTCATAATTGTATATTTTGAAATTTTTTCAAAATAGTATGTTTTGAGAAAAAACAAAAAGTATATACTGAAAATATACCAGCTTGCAGTGCATAAAGGATGAAAACCCACTGTTTATAAGCATGTAGACAATACATGCCTATGAATCTCAAAAATTGTAAACATTTACATGGTTAAAAATAGCTTCCTTTCCCCATTGTTATCAGTCTCTCAGTTTCCCTCTCTGCAAGCAATCATTATTCCATTTTTGCTCTGCTTGTTTCTCCTTTTTTTGATTTCATTTTTGGTTGTGGTTTTTTTTTTTTTTTTTTTTTGGCTGTGCTGGCAGGCGCACACCCAGCAGTGCTCAGGGATCACTCTCTGTAGACTCAGGAGACCATCTAGGATGCTGGGGATTGAATCTGGGTTTGCAAAAGAAACACCATGTCTGTGTACTATGGCTTTGACCCCTCTTCTTTCTTTGAAGACTAAGAAGTCTCTTGAAGGGTAAATTTCTCAAGATGCAAGTGATCTCTTTGCAACAAACAGAAAGTCTGAGCTACACATGTCATGGCATTTTCTGCTAAAATGATCAATCTGACTATGTTAAGAGTCGCAGCCTTTACAATCCAGTGCTCCTAAGAAAGAAAGGCAATGCATCAATCTGCCATTTATCTTAGATTATTATTTAATAAGACAACACTGGTTACCTAGAAATATTTTTACCAAAATGCACTGATATAAACGTCACAGCAGTTTTCCTTTACTTTCAGCTATAATTCAGCTATAATTTCAGCTACAATATATATTGTCTTCCTTTTCATTTCATTTTAGTTTAGCTTTCATTTTAATACCCTGAGCCCATACCCTGTTGGAAAATCCCATTTCCTCCTTAAGACCGTGACTTCCTAGATCTGTCTTCATTTAAATCTGCCTTAATGTCCATGCCATGTAATGACCAGCAGGTAAACTGCAATCAATTTCTAGGTGACTTTCCAGGTTTGTAGGTGGCGTGTTGGCGTTCCTAGTTGTCTTCTTACTGCTCTAAAATAGTGTAGACAGACTTTCCTGCCCAACAGACTTTCAGTTCTGTCTTTCTCATTTCATTGGCTGAACTGCCTACCCATCTCATCACACAGAAATAAAACTTATTTTTCTTCATTTAGTACTCCCCAGTTCCCCCTAACCCGTGATCCACTTGACAAATGGCATATTCTCTAAAGATATGACTATTGATCATTAGTCGTCCTGCGGGATTGCAGTCACACTGGAGAAGGAAATCATTCACTCTCCAGTGTGGATTGTGTTTCAGCTTCAATAGCACAGCCCAAGAAGCTGATGTATTTCTAGAACCCAGATGTCTCAGTGGCCACATCAAACTGACTAGCTGAATGACTTTCCAACACAAAGGGACTTCAAAACTCAATTGAGCAGCGATGTTCCACTCTTGGAGAAAAGGAGATAGTCCTAAAAGCAGAGTTGATCTTAAGTCTTAAGGAATATCATTTTGTTGATGGGATGTAAATAGATACTGCAAGTCCCCACCTTAATGATAAAAGATGTTCAAAAATGGCTAAGAAAAAAATGTGTTCAGACTACAGTGCTTGGAGTAATTTCAAACTAGCAAGTTGCAAAACAAACCAACAAAGCATCATTTCTTTTGTTTTTTTTTTAACGGTGATTTAAAATTTTAAACCCACAAGTATTAAAAACCCACGTGTTTTTAATAATGTGTAAAAATGACTTCACTGCATTTCATCTTCATTGGGTTTTGAAAGAGAAAAGAAAGACATAAAACCACAAAGTTTACTTATCTAAATATAACTTAAATTTAACCCAAAATGTAAAGTTTCTAACTTTATCTATCTCTTGTTCTCAATAGTCTGAAATACTCTCAGTGATGAGAAGCCCAAGAGAAAATCTTGAAGGCAATTTTGAATAGAAATGACAACCTCTAAGGATGAATAGGCATATTATTTCAGTTAAAATGAAAAGATTCTGATATTTAAGGTTGATGTTTCTTTTTTTGGAGCTTCACTATCTAGCAGCTTGTACTACTTTAAAAAAAAAAAGAAAAGTAAAGGTCCAAGAATAAACCGGAATCTCCGTTCTATGACAACCCTTAAAATTATTGTTTGATTAACAGTTCATACTGTCATAAGGTGATGCCTAATTATGCACCAATATTTCACTCATTATAAAGTGAAGGAACGGCATGGCACATTAGTTTGAGAGCAGAGAAATGAATGCCTTTAATAGGATATATGTCCCCCACATCTCCTTCTCTTCTTTCCCAAGAATGCATCAATATGTGCTGGTTTAGTTCCATGGTGGGGAAAAAAATTTTCTTTTAAAATCCTCTACTGCTGCAGCAAACTATTTACTGCTACAAATGACCACTCCAAAGATGGTCTGAATTAGCTTTAAGAAAATCGTTCTCTATTGTCACAACCGCTGTCAGTAAATGTTAGTAATTGCTTCTCTCTACAGATGAGCTTTCAGCAGCTTTAATCCATTATAAACGTTGAGTCTGTCCATTGTAACCATTCAGAATGGGGGGTCGGGGAACGCCCTTTGCTTTTGTACAGTTCGAGCCACAGTTGGTGAACCGCAGGAATTTTACTTGATTGGTTGTGTTGTCTCATATCAGTGAGAAAGTAACACTGACTGGGATATCAATGAGCCTGGGGATTTAGAAACAGCCAATTTCTCTCCTTGAACATGATGTGGTTCCACCAGATTGGCAGAAAAACACGTCAATCATGTTGAGAGTGTCATGGCAACTGTGTAGATACCTGGAACTTATGTCATTTCAAACTCCCACATGTTAGTTTGCCGGCTGATGAACTGAAATACTTTCTGCAAGAGATTTGCTTCTGAAGAGCCTAAGCAAAGGTTTCATCAGTATGAACAAGCTGCCTTGTTAGTACATGAGAAATTCTTACTTTCACTTACCATCTTTAGAATGCAAAGGATGTGGGGACAGAGAAATCACTCAATGGGCTAGAAAACATGCTTTGTATGTAGGAGCCTGAGTTCTATCCTCAGCATCACATGGTCTTCAGCACTCCATAGAAAGTGCTCTTGAGCATCAAATCAGATTAGGACATGAGCATAGCTGGGTCTGATGCCAAACAAACGAACAATCATAGTGAAATAATAAAGTGGTGTCTTTAACCTCAGGCTCTATTCTTTCTTTAAGCAAATATTTCTTGAGCATTTACTATAGCAAGGCCCTCTTTTGTGATCTGGGTCTAGAGAGCAATGAGCAAGACCAAAATGTTTGTTTTCATGGTGCTATAAATAGGAAAAGGAGACAGAGTAGAAGCAGAAATATTAATGTGGTGCAGTTTAGAACAATTAAGTAACACAACATCAACTAGAGGTACTAGCCAAGGGCTAGGTTCCACAGTGGAGTAGGAAAGCCAGGTGCAGGTGTTGGAGAGATAGCACAGCAGGTAAGGCTCTCGTCTGGCTCACAGAAGACCCAGGTTTGATCCCCAGCATCCTATATGGTCCCTCAAGTATCTCCAGGAGTAACCTCTGAGTGCAAAGCCAGCAATAGCTTTGTGCATCACCAGGTGTGTCCCTCAAAACAGACAAAAACGCCAGTTGAAGATTAACGTAGTATCTACCAGCTCTCCCAAAATTTAACTGAGAAATTTGAGATAGCGGCCACTATTGTGGCCACACGACCTCATATCTCTTCATTCTCAGCAATGGAAAACAAATTATCAAATGCTTCCTTTCCAGCAGGTCTGACTTCGGTAGGGGAAACTCCAAACAATAATAGTGAGCTTTTTGTTGAAATACTGAATGTAATCAAAGTAAAGAGAAAGTAAAGTGAAATTTATCAGCTACATAGGCGAGGTGGGGGACTAAAGGGGGTGGGAGGTGGGTGAGAGGTTTATTGTGGTTCTTGGTGGTGGAATATGTGCACTGGTGAAGGGATGGGTGTTTGAGCATTGTGTAACTGAGACTTAAGCCTGAAAGCTTTGTAACTTTCCACATGGTGATTCAATAAATAAATAAATAAATATTGAAGTGCAGAGGTCTCAGAGGTGGCTGGGGAGGGGGGTACTAGAAAGTGAGTGTGATTGCAGCCCAGAAAGGATCATCTTACAGTCATTCTTCTGGACACAATGAAAGTGGCCAGCTTGCCTAGTGGTCCTGCCCTTCCCACATAGGTGGACTGATGCTCCCTTCCTCTTCTGCTGCCCACTACCAACCATTTGAACACACACCATGGGATTGTCAAAAGGCGCATTCAAATATACTGTGCTCACTGGTATTTCCATCCACACAGAGCAAACTCTCGAAGGGCCTGCTTCAACCTGAATCACAGTTATTAATTCAACTTATCAAAACAATTTACTCTCATGATCACCAGTTTATTCACTATATACCATGAACACATTGTCACTCCATGTGGTTTATTTCACCTCCAGCCTTAAATCATGTGTCTCTCAATTAGGACTACTTTTTACTAGCCCGAGTTCGCATAACATTTATGGCAGTGGAATAAATAATTCTGTATAATGGGGTGGATGTAATTTGGCCACCAATCTTTGGGTACACATTTAGATGTGCTGAGTAGTTTGTTAAGATTTGTAACTGACTCATCATACAGAAAAGGATGTGTCTATTTAATGAGAATGTCTAGATAGTTACAATCCCACACACTCAGAATGCAGTAAAATGAATATATCAGTGGCCACTGACACTTACTGTTGGAAACAATTTATAGAAGAGTTCTCATTTGTATTCATGGTATGCTTTCTGTAAGCGCTTCTGCTACATAATTACAAAGTGGCTTCATGTTTATTATTGTTGTGACAATAAATAACAGGACAATAGAAAGCAATAAACGATCCTGTCATTGCCACAACCTAGGAAATAAAGAGTGCTCTCTATAACGTATGTGTATTCAAAGTCCCAACTGAACTCATTGTGAATTACAGTCCCAAGAATTTTCTATATGGGTATCATTGCCTGAATGTTGTAATTACAAGTTATAATTGCTTGGGAGGAGGCAGGTCCATTTGTAAATAAATTTATTAACCATTTCTGCTCTGTTATGGAAAAAATATTTTTCACTTCCTCCTTGGAAGTCCTGATTGATTTTCAAATAATGTATGATTTTGCTGAGTCTCTTATCAAGTCAGATAAAAATTAAGCTAAGTAGCAAGAAGGAGGTAAAGAAATTGCTATATAAATGTCCTGGGCACTCTTTAAGAAGGGCACAGTGAAAAGTAGATTATCAATGCAGCCTTCAAACAAGGCTCTAAGCAATGCATTATGATAGCAGTGAAACAACGATTCCAATTTTACCACAATAGGTTTTCAGTATCTAAATATCCAGACTAAGATCTTGCAAGTGATACTAAGGTCAGACAGTAACACAGAAAAGAAATTAAAACTTTGCATAAAGTGCCAATAACTTTATGACTTGCAGCAATTACAAATTCAAGTTCTTCTTTGATTTCCAATCTTGAAGTGATTAGAAGAATGCAAGAAAAATATCACGAGTTGTATAATTTGCTAATAGAACAATGTAATTTTTCTAATGTAACAGTTTGTTAATAAGACATTTAAAAGTCTAAGAGCTTTATACCCAATATCCAGACATTTCCTTTTTCTCGTTGAAATAGGATTTATTAATTTTTCTATTCTATTTGAATGCATATGATTTAAAAAATGCAAAGCTTGAATCTTAAAAATGTATAACAAGATAATGAAACTCAAAGAAAGAGTACTAGAACAAATAGGAACTAGATCTGTAAGACTACTTAGTTTGGGGATATATTTGGATCATTTATCTTGTAAAAAATGAAAGCAAAGAAAATAATCAGAAAGTGCAATAGTACACAAATACATCTGGTAGACACCTTAGCAATTAACTCACCTATAAAGTTCCTCTTACATGTCTTTACTCCTCCGCTGTTATTTTCTTTCCTGTACACCCAAGTCTACATCTTATCAATATCCCGAGATCAAATATAATATTCTTTTTTTTTTTTTGCATTTTAGGTCACACCTGGCAATACACAGAGGTCACTTCTGGCTCTGCACTCAGGAATTACTCCTGGCTGTGCTCAAGGGACCATATGGGATGCTGGGAATCAAACCCAGGTTGGCTGTGTGCAAGGCAAACACCCTACCTGCTGTGCTATCACTCCATCCCCATATTCTTAACAAAATAATGTCTCAAATTCCTGTAAATAATATCAAGAGCAGAGATTATCAAACTTTCCTTCTTTGAATCATCTGGAGAGCTTTTACAATTCCTAATATCCTGGGAAGGTGGGAGAGATAGCACAGTATATATGACATTCAACTTGCACATGGCTGACCTGGATTCAATCCCTGGCATCCCAGATGATCCTCCAGAGCACCACCAGGAGTAATCCCTAAGCATCAATGGGTGAGGACCCCAAATCAAAAATAAATAAATATAAAACTCCTAGAGTTAAAATTAAACTCCTAAAATTAAAAATAAAACAAAATATATAAATATAAAATATAATTTATAAAATATAATAAAATATATAAAGTACTAAAATAAAATATATAATATATAAAATATATAAAAATAAAACAAAAGTGAAAAATGAACCTCCTAAAAAATAGAACACCTCCCAAGTCTGGGGGCCTCTCTTATGATTCTCAACTGACTGAAATCTCTGTGCAAAGGCCCGAGCTTGCAATATTGCTCTGATTCTGCGGTGCTGGGAATACTTGGGCCAGCCCAGTAGAACTGGGGACTTCCAGGGCTTTCTTGGGGGACCATGTTGCTCCTGGTATTGAAGTTGGGTCTAGCATGTACCCTAACCTCTGTATATCTCCAATCACCTTGCCCCCACCACAGGTTTGAGCCCTGAAATCCAACCATCTCCAGGGTTCACTCCTAACCACAGAGCCAAGGGTAATACCCATCTGCTCTGAGTAGGACCCCAAAATGTACCCTTCCCCCATTTTTCCTAATGTCTTTCTAATATTCCTAGTAACTTGGTTGAGAGCCAAGCATAATCCTAACATTCAAAATCATCTGAGCTGGGACACATGGTTGTCTCTTTGTAAGACTATTTGGGTGATTCCAGGATGCTGTCAGCTTTGAGAGCCACTGAGCTAGAGGCAAACAGTTAAAGCAGATGAGATTGTTTAAGGCTAAATAATAAATTTTAAGTGGGTCCTACAGGTAAAGTCTGTATCACTGTTTTCAGTCAATGCCACACAAGTTTGGACACTGCCTTTCAAGCATCCAGAAGGGAAATATAGCTGGTCTCGCTCTCTGAGAGCTGATGATTTAATTTGGAGAATATATTAATAAATATTGGGGATAATTTGTTAACAGAGCATGTCTGTCTCCTTGCTCTATGATAGGGGCAGCATAATAAAAACACCAGGATACTCTCAGAACTCTGATATTAAAGAAAATTAGTTCTTAAAGTTGGTATTTTTGAAACCCTGGTATTTGTTCCTTTTTCTGCATTGTCAAGCAGCACACACTTAACAACCTGTGACAAATATCTGATATTTCCTGCTCGCCCTGGGTCAAGAATCTTTGCATGGCCTGACTAAGTCCCATAGGCCATGGTCTCACAAGCCTACAATCTAGAATTAGCCAGGCTAAATTCTCATCTTAGCATTGATTGGGACTAAATCTGCCTCCAAGATATCAGAGATGGTTGGCAGAATTCACCGTGGCCCTTGAAACCTCAATTTTCTCCTGGCCACTAGTGGGTGGGCACCTTGATTCCTTACCAAATGAGTTCCCGACCACTTGAGTTTCCCTCTATCCTGCAATTTATGCCAAACCCAGTCAGGAGCAGCTCTTTCAAGTCTTTGTATTAGGTGTTGTCTTATCTGAAGCAACACAATCATAACATGACAGTCCATCAACGTTCCCACTGTTCCTTGGATAGAATAGTCACAAGTTGCATGAGCTTCAATGGAAGTGAAGGACATAGGCAAAAAATGCTACATTTTGCTGGGGAAGGAATCATCATGAAATCTATTCATTGCAGAATTACTTAAAATTGCCAACTACTTAACAATAAATAAATGGATAAAGATGTGGGATTGACCCTATTCACAATAATACCTCAGAAAATCAAGTACCTTGGAATCAGCTTAACCAAAGAGGTGAAGGACATATACAAGGAAAATTACAAAACACTTCTTCAAGAAATAAAAAAGGACGCTAGGAAATGGAGACACATCTCCTGCTCATGGATAGGGAGAATTAACATTATCAAAATGGCAATACTGCCCAAAGCACTATACAAATTTAATGCAGTCCCTATCAGGATAGCCATGACATTTTTCAAAGAAATAGGCAGAACACTTCTGAAATTTATATGGAAAAATAAAACCCCATGAATAGCTCAAGCAATCCTTGGAAAAAAAAGAAGATGGGTGGCATCACATTCCCAACTTCAAACACTATTACAAAGCAGTAGTAATTAAAACAGCATGGTATTGGGATAAAAAGAGAACTGCAGACCAATGGAACAGAATTGAATATCCTCTCACAGACCCCCAAATATATGGCCACTTAATCTTTGACAAAGAAGCAAGAAATGCAAAGTGGAACAAGGAAAGCCTCTTCAACAAGTGGTGCTGGGAAAACTGGATAGCTACTTGCAAAAAAAAATAAATTCTGACCTCTGTCTAATGCCAGGCACAGACGTCAGACCAAAGTGGATTAAAGACCTCAATATTAACATGAATCTATAAGGTACATAGAAGAAAATGCATCTTTAAGGATGAAACAGCACTGACCATGAAAGTGGAAGCAAACATAAACAAATGGAACTACATCAAACTAAGAAACTTCTGCACTTCAAAAGACATAGTGACCAAAATACAGAAAGAGCCCACAGAATGGGAAAGAATATTTACTCAATACTCATCTGATAAGGGATTAATATCCAGCATATACAAGACACTAGTAGAACTGTATAAGATAAAAAACCTCCAACCCCATCAAAAATGGAGAAGAAATGAACAGAAATTTCCTCAAAAAAGAAATACGAATGGCCAAAATGCACATGAAAAAATGCTCGACATCGCTAGTCATCAGGGAGATGCAAATCAAAACAACAATGAGATATCATCTCACACCACAGAGACTGGCACACATTCAAAAGAACAAAAGCAACCAGTGCTGGCGTGAATGTGGGGGAAAAGGGACGCTCTTTCACTGTTGGTGGGAATGCCGACTGGTCCAGCCTTTCTGGAAAACAATATGACAGTCCTTCAAAAACTAGAAATTAAGCTTTCATATGACCCCGCAATACCACTTCTGGGAATAGATCCAGAGGATGCAAAAAAGCACAGTAGAAATGACATCTGTACCTATATATTCATTGCAGCACTGTTCACAATAGCCAAAATCTGGAAGCAATCCGAGTGCCCTAAAACAGATGACTGGTTAAAGAAACTTTGGTACATTTACACAATGGAATACTATGCAGCTGTTAGGAGAGATGAAGTCATGAAATTTGCTTATCAGTGGATAGACTTGGAGAGTATCATACTAAGTGAAATTAGTCAGAAAGAGAGGGACAGACATAGAAGGATTGCACTCATTTGTGGAGTGTAGAATAACATTACATGAGGCTGACCCCCAAGGACAGTAGATACAAGGGCCAGGAGGATTGCCCCATAGCTGGAAGACTGCTTCATGAGCAGAGGAGAAGGCAGATGGAATAGAGAAGGAATCACTAAGAAAGTGATGGCTGGAGGAACCAGCTGGGATGGGAGATGCATGCTGAAAGTAGATAATGTAACAAACATGATGATCTCTCAGTGTCTGTGTTGCAAGCCATAATGCCCAAAAGTAGAGAGAGTACGGGGAATATTGTCTGCCATGGAGGCAAGGGGAGGGTGGGAAAGGGGTGGTATACCTGGGATATTGGTGGTGGGGAATGTTCACTGGTGGAAGAATGGGCATTTGATCATAGTGAGATTGTAACCCAAACATTAAAGCTTGTAACTATCTCACAGTGATTCAATAATTTTTTTAAAAAAAGATGTGGGATTGACATACACTTACATATACAGACACACACAGCAGAATATTAGTAAGCTATTTAAAAAGGTTAAACTGTGCTTTTGACATCAACTTGGATATATCCAGAGGGTACTACACAGATATATTGGTGAAATTGGTGCACACAGACAAATGCCCTGTGGTTTCACTTAGAGGAGGCAGATGAATAGAAGAAAAAACTTTTAGATACGGTTGTGTGAAGTGGGCAAAGGGTCAAGTGTGTGGTGATGGGAGGAAATTAGACATCAATGAAGATCATGAGATATCATTTGGAGATGTAAAATTAAGATGCTATATGCTTAAAACATATAGGTTCTAAGTTATAGAAGTCATGAGGTCACCAATGTCACCTGAATAAAAATTAATCTAAAAAGATTTACTCCAGGGTCAGAGTCTTAGGGCAGTGGACAGGATGCTTACCTTGCATGCACTTGACATGGATTTGATCTTTGGTATCTCATATTGTCACCAGAGCCCACCAGGAGTGATCCCTGAGCACAGAGCCAGCTATAAGCCTTGAGCACCACTGGGTATGCCCAGCCCCACAAAAAAATAACCAAAACAAAAGCATATGCTATAGAATTAAAAACTATCATAAGACAACAAAAACTTTTGGGGAAATACATCAAAGCTAAAGCAATACATCAAAGTAAAAGTAAAATGATTCATTCAAGCAAAATTAAAGTCAGGGTTAGTTCTGGATGCAAATTATCTATCATGAAAGCTCTTAAGTGATTCCCTGAAAATGAGGTAACATTTCAGAGTAATTATATTATATGACTAGATGAAGTTATATGTATTTGATCATCTAAGAAAATAATATTTGGCAACCATTTGCCTCCCTTTACTAATTATTACTTGACTTAGTAGCTCATTCAAATATTGCTACAATATTCCATAAATCCTTATTCTCTGTTACACTTAAATTTTTACTTTGTAATTGCTGTAATGGCAAGACTTGATGGTGTATTGTTAGATATTATGGATACATTTCTAGAAAGTTGGACATTAATAAAACTGTGATAAATACTGTACTGTCACTAGCACTGTCATCTCATTGTTCATTGATTTGCTCAAGTGGGCACCAGTAACATCTCCACTCCATTGTAAGACTTGTTGTTACTGTTTTTGGCACATCGAATATGCCAGGGTAGCTTGCCAGGCTCTGCCGTGTGGACAGGATACTCTCGGTAGCTTGCTGGGCTCTCCAAGAGGGACGGAGGAATCGAACCTTGGTCAGCCGCGTGCAAGGCAAACGCCCTACCTGCTGTGCTATCGCTCCAGTCCACTGTGGATAAATAACTAGAGATATTTGCAAGGACTGATAATACCTTGTACAAAGTTGTTTTAATTTCTGTACTCAATCTATCTTTAAATTTTTTTTAAATTTTTTAAGCAATATAAAATATATACACATATATTATTTCAATATTTTCAGACACAGAATCATCATTAACAGTGACAGATTGAAGTTGTAAGTTTACTTCCATTACTAAAGCCCACAGAGGACAAAAGCTTTACAATATTACTCCATCAAGGACATATTCCAGACATTCTTTTAATAGTGAAAACTTCTTCTCCAGCAAGACTCTCAGCCTGACGTTTTTCCTTATTAAAATTCTTAACTCTAATGCAAGAATTCACAGCAGTATTGTGAATAGCTCCTACCATCAAAACAATGACACTCATTAAAAGCAGGAGTGGAATGTGAGATGCCTCAAAGGGCTTGGAGCAATGCTTTGCCTGTGGGTGCCCTGGATTTAATCCTTAGCACTTTGTGGTCCCCCAAGTGCTGCTGGGAATGACCCCTGAGAATGGTATCGCAAACAACCTTGAGCACTGCCTCAAAACAAAACAATAACAAAATATTATGATTGAAAAATGTATCTATCCATTCCCCACCTCCACCCCTGAAAGCAACACACCAGGGAACACTGCTTTATCACTTAGCAGTAATTAAGTTTACCTTAAGTTTCTTTTTGCTGTAATAACAACTTACCATGAACGCAGTGGTCTAAAACGAAACAAAATTTTCTTACCATTGGTGTCATCACAAGTACCAAAACCAGCTGGCAGTGCTCTATTGCTTCTGGGAAAGAATCTCTGTCCCCAACTTTGCCAGCTTCTCCACACTGTCCGCTTTCTGCTTCCTCTACCTTCAAAGGCAGCCCCTTCCAATTTCTGGATTTCTGGGCTGGCGGTATCATACAGTGGGGAGGGCACGTGTCTGGTATACAGACCAAGATTTGATCCTAGGCACTTCTAATGATCTCCCGAACACAGTCAGGAGTGATCCCCTGAATGCAAGGCCAGGAGTATGCCTTATGCATGGTCAGGTATGGCCTAAAAGCTAAACAAAACAAACAAAAAAATCCCAAACTTCTGAACATCCTCTTTTGGCCTGTCCTGGATAAGGAGACCCTAATTATATTGAGCCCCCCTGGACAGTCCAAGATTCTCAAGAGCACGGGGCTGGGGCGATAGCACAGTGGGTAGGGCGTTTGCCTTGCATGTGGCCGACCAGGGTTCAATTCCCAACATCCCATATGGTCCCCCAGCACCGCCAGGAGTAATTCCTGAGTGCATGAGCCAGGAGTAACCCCTGTGCATGGCCAGGTGTGATCCAAAAAGAAAAAAAAAGGATTCTCAAGAGCAAGTCTCAAGATCCTCACTGCTGCAAAGACCCTTTTGCCATTAAATGATGAAATATTCACAGGTTGTGACAATTTTGGATGCGAAAATCCTTACGGGTAACTCTAGCAAAACTGCATTATTTGGGAGTCCTGTCAATAGATGAAGTAGTTACCTTTTTCTTTAGGGGAAAATTTTCAAGGAATTCTAAAATTCACCGTGTTCCCTCATATGTATCTTCAATGAGAACCAATAAAGATTAGCTTTATTACTTATTTACAATTTAGATGAAGTGTTCACCTGGTACTGATGAAATATGAACTATCTTTGCTATGTACAACTTGCAGAAACCAGCTGGAGATGCTACCTCTAGCCAATGCTTGTGACCATCAGGGTCCTTATGAACTCTAACAGAAATCCATTAAAACATCATCTAAAAATGGAAGCTGAGATCAGTACCTATGTGGCAGTTTCCATTATCTGCTGGTTGCTGCCAATATATTTCTATGAGCACATATTTAGAACATCTTCATTGTCAAGTAAATGAAATTAAAAAAACTCAAACCCAGTGGTAACAGAGAAAAATTCTTATGTCCCTTGTATTCTTAAAGCCATTTTATTCTTATACTTTCCTAACATAAAGGATGCAAATTAATTAAATAAAATACAAGAAAATCACTGGAAATGGTGAATAAGGTAGTAATGAACACAAAGACATAAGATCATATTTAGCTTGAAAAAATTATAAAAACAAACTAATTTATAAATAGTTTTTCAAAAAGATTAAAATTTTTAGAGTACTTTACACTTTTTTGAGGTGTTTTGGTCCTCAGTATTTCAATGATGATATACAATCCAAAAAAAGGCAAAAATCAATGATGATGAAGTTTTTCTGTGATTTGCCAAGCACATCGACAATATGAGGGAAAAAATGGTAACATCCCAAACATTGAAATTCTGAAAGAAAATTTTAATTATTTCGCTGCATTTTTAATAATTGAAAAAAGCCACAGGAGATGCTGAGGGATTTCTCCTGAGTAACCATCTGTTTTAATGGGACGGTTCGAGTATTGTTCTACTTTGAATACAAAAATAAGATTTCACAGTCTCCAACTTTCAAGATGGTCAATTAACTATGATTGTCAAAAGCAGTAATGTAATTATATTATACATAATAAAGTGATCCAGCAGCAAACAAGAGAGAAAATAAAACTTAATCTTAAAAAATAAGATGAACCTCCTAATAGGAAAACTATATTTTTGTGACTACGATAGAGTGCTTATACTTTATGTAGCAGTTTTGGGTGTCTCTAATGAATTCCCTGATTTCATAAAACATAAATCCTATAAAGAGAGATAGAAAATAACCACCAATAAAAATGTATTATTGTCAGATGCTCATAAGTTAATAAGAAAAATGAAGTTGGCTTAGAGAGAATGATGGAAAAGGTTGAATTCAGGTGAGTACAACATGGAAAAGAATTTATAAATAGCTTGCAGACATAAATTTATGCAGAAGGCATTAATCATCACTGATCATCTGTTTGGTTAAGACATGACTTTTACTCTCCGAAACTTATGTTTACTGTTTGTGGGGTTTGGTGATGCTTTTCATAATTTATTTCCTTTCCAGTTGAGGAAACTCTAGGTCTTCAGGAATTAGTTCTGATCCATTAAGATTACAAATGATCAATGTCCTTGCTTCTGAAGAATGTCAGAAACACTTAAAGGAAGCCATAGTTCCACTACGGACCAGTTCAGTTCAGTTTCATAGTTGAATGGAAACTGGGAATTGCGTGACTTGAATTTTCTAAAAAAAAAACCAGTGACTCCCAGAAAGAGTCAACTAATGAAAACCAAAAGGAAACAAACAGAAAAGCCACCTGAACTCTGAGTGGCTCTAATCAGCTGGCAGACTGCCAGGCATGGCAACCGAGCAGCCTTAAGAAACCTCAGCGGACATCAGCCTGTACAAATAGGAGGTTCCGAGCATTTCTCAGGAAAGAATTGTTCCCTTTTGGCTATATTGACAGTACTCTATGTGGAGGCTTGCCAATTGTGAGGTTTTGCTCAAATTCTGAGCAGGACATATTATCATTGTTTGTTTTGGGCTTCTCCTACCATAAAGCATTTCTCCTCCCTCCTATGTTAGGAACTTGGGTAATATACTTAGCTAGAAACTCCTGGAGGAAAAGTTATTTTCCTGCATCTAACTGATGATTCTACAACAAAGTTAATATATTGGCCATGAGAGTTTTGTTCTTGTTCAGCATTTTGATGTTCGTTCTCTCTCTCTCTTCCTCTCCCCTCTCTACACTTCCTGTTTCCTCTTTTGGTACCAGCCATCAAACCCTGGGTGTCAAAGAAAATGAGACATGAGCTCTTCCACTGAGTCACATTCCTGGATCAGGTTTTTCCCTTAAAGACATCGATTCTGGGGCTGGAGCGGGTAGGGCATTTGCCTTGCACGTGGTCGATCTGGGTTTGATTCCCAGTATCCCATATGGTCCCCTGAGCACCACCAGGAGTGATTCCTGAGTGCAGAGCCAGGAGTAACCCCTGTGCATCGCCGGGCGTGACCCAAAAAGCAAAAAAAAAAAAGGACATTGATTCTGTCCAAAACTCTCCTTGACCTTTTCCTACCCTCAATAATTGGTTCATCAAGAAGTCAACTTAGGAGCCAGAGCAATAGTACAGCGGGTAGGGCGTTTGCGTTGCACGCAGCTGATACAACTTGATTTTGTTTAGATACAACTTGATTTGTTTCCCTGAAAGTTTTATTTTCATTTTTGCTTGATCAGGTAACTCTATATCCCCAGTTTTTAAAGGTCTTCTATTCAGGGTTGTTGTTCTCACCACACTACTGCTTTTCAACCTATATTCCAGGGAAAGTAAATGACTGTTCAGGGAGTCAGGAAATACGATTCCAGGAAATACAATTACTGTGTAGTAAAGTCAATGGAATAAGAAAAAAGTAGTAGGATGAAGGGAAAGGACAGATTTCAAGCTATAATGATCTCATTCAAAACGTGGTCAGATTAGTATGAAATTAGAATTTATTTCTGCAACCTAAGAATACAATTAGCTAATCTTCCCTCTTTTTCTCATTGTTATTAACCAGCTTCAGATAGATCAGTGGTTTTTAACAAGGGCCAATTATGCCCTGCAGGAGACATTTGGCAATGTCTGGAGATAATTTGATATCACAATCCCTAGAGAACCACTGGCACTTCCTCAATAAACATCAGTATTCACAATAGTCTCCATAACAAAGGCTTCTCAAACACAAATTTCTGAAATCACTGATAGCCCAAAATAGGTGAAACTTATAGCAAAATCATTGACTCTTTGGTCTTTCTCACTAGAGCAAGACTTCCCACTATTTGTGCCTTGTTTTACAGAGACGCTATGATGTCACACCTAGTTTTAAACTACCACAGAGAGTGTGAGGAATCAACAATTTATAGAAAAAACTGAAATCATCAGAGATAGGGATAAGAAGAGGGGAACCATGAAAGATCTCTGGAAACACCAGCCTTTACAGGGAGAAAAGCAGAAGAGGCACCCAAGTAGAAACAGAAATTGTTCACAACACAGTCATAAAATGCAAGGAACACATTTCACAAGAAGGGATGAAATTCATACAGGCTAAACCTTTAAAAATATTCATGAGTTTTCACTCTTGGGGTCACTGGTACGTAAAGCAGTAAAGGTCATCTTTTCAGGAATCTTAGGGTTGGTGTAAGTAGGGCACAGCTAGAGAAATATTCGCAATTAAAGGAATTTTTTATTGGCTTAGCCCCTTGAAAAGGTTTTTATCTTAAAGGATGACTAGAAAAAGAATTTGAATATATAACATAGAGGCCATGTACCATGGTTTGGGGTTCCAAAGAAGATGATGACATGGTTGATGTTTTTAAACAGAAAAACATAACTTCTTATATGAGATAAGTTTGGGTATAAGTAGCAATCATTCCCTGGCTAGGATAAGGATAAATTTATTCATTCATCATTTACTGATCATGTAATAGGAAGAGCACTGAGCTAAGGCTATGAAATTTCACAAAATATGGTCCCTAACTTCTAAGAACTCACTAGACTGGTGAGAAGTGGAAATTGATTTTGACTTCCACAGAAAAACAGGGGTCAAAGTCTTTGATACAGTGAAGAGTAGTAACTAAATAGAAGAAGCTGGAGGAGAATGGAGGTTATTCATCAGGGGAATTGGAGAAAGAGCTTACTGACAAGTGAGAGGACTTTTGGTTCTGAGGGGCTGGCTGAGATTAAAGGCTGTTGATTTGTTGTGTGTTCATTGGCCCAGATACCGTATTTTCCTCAACATCAACTCTGCTCCCTTTGGGTTTAGGAAACAACAAAGTACACAGCAGTTATGATCCCAAGATGAAAGCTGCCTAGGTTTGTGCAGAGGAGAATGAAGTCTGGTTCAGATACTGAATCATGCAATTTATACCAGGGTGAAAGGGAATACCAGGAGTAAACTACTGGATTGTAAGAAAATGGATCCCACAATTGGATGAAAGCAGAATGTCAAAGAGAAAGAAGGTGATAGAGAACCATGGCTTGAGGTTGAGAGCATTGTGATTGTAGCTTCTGTGCAGGAAAGCATTTAAAGGTGAGGGAAAGATATAAGATGTGGTCCTGGGAGAATGTGACTAAAGCATGCTGACTTGTTACTGAAGTCAAGGAGACAACGTTGTAAAATGAATCATCTAGCAAGATTTTGAAATGATTCAGAACTCGAAATCCTCAATAAACAAGATGAAGCAACCAGGCACAAGTAAAAGTGATGGAGATGTACTTAGTAGAAAATGCACCTGCTGGCTTAGTAGATAGCTTAGCAGAAAATGCACCTGAGTTGGTTTGGGTTTTGGTCCATTATCTGTTCATATGTTATGAACTGAATGTGTCTTTACCACATTCACATGTTGACCCCTCACTACTGTGCACTCTCTCTCTCTCTTTCTCTCCCTCTCTCTCTCTTCTCATACTAGAATTTATATTTTTATTTAAAAAAATAGACTTTTAAAAAAATTCTCCTTTTTTCTGGTTAAGGTATAGAAAAACATTCTGATTTGAAAGGAGGATTTAAGAAACAATAATCAGACTAGCATTTCTAGAACGCATTCTTCTGTAGTTAGGCACTGGTCTGCAAAGCAGTGTAGAGAAAAAAACTTTGGATTCAATGTAAAATAATATTAATAATGGATTGCATATCTATTATTATCCATATTGATGGTTATATTAAATATCCATCAAAGCAACAATGAGTTCTAAGCAGCATGCTTTGTGGAGAACTACAGATAAAGTGATAGAAACCTGAACTAGTACATTGAGAATTTGTCTTGCATTGATTTTTGATGGTGATATTTTGAAAAAAGAATCAACAAATGTGAATAGGATGATTCAGAATTTTTGCTTATGAAAGAATACACAATCATTCTCTTGAGTAAGATGAATAGAAAACACATACCTGTCTTTAGTTATATACCTAGTACTAAAATTTATATTTTAATCTCCTTTTCTTATCTACATGCTTCTGTCTTAAAATGAAAAAAAGTTGGAGCTAGTTCTTTCAGAGTATCGTCGTTATCCTTGTTTTAGCAATCCAATATTTGGTCCAGACAAGAATGTTCATTTCTCCACTGTAATACTTGTGATAACCCTCTCAACATCTCTGAGGCCAGACCAGTCATTGGCTTCTTACGAAAGTTCTGGTGCAAACATTTTAGACTAAAATTAGTATATTTCAGTTGCCCAATTCCACTCTATTTCACATTCATGTACATTTAGGTCAGTAAACAATGTATCTATTTTTAAACATCTGTATCTCATTTAAAAATAATTTATTTCTCAGTGCTGGAGACTGAGAATTTTATTATTAAGGTCCTATTTAATTCTGTTCTAGGAGAGAGATGGAGAAAGAGAGAGAGAGAGAGAGAGAGAGAGAGAGAGAGAGAGAGAGAGATACTGGAACTCGACATACTTCAATTAACAATCATCCTCCAAGTACTTACTGTGTACCATGCTCTAGAGAACTGGGGAATGACAGACAGGGAAATCAACTCACCCCCCTTTAATTGTAAACCAGCAAATGCCATGTGTAGGGAGTGCTTCTAAGGCAGAGATAAGTTAACAGAGAAAAAAAAGAAACATTTCTTTTGCATTTGTTTTGAAACACTCTATTGACAGGCAAGAATTTCAGTCATGCTACTCATTATATCTTGGAGAAATACAATGCGTTTAGCCAAGGAAATATTTTCAATAATAAAATAACTTTTTTAAAAAAATATTTTGTCCTTAAGTTATTATATTCTGCTTCAGTTTATGTGAAAGGATGGATCAGAGTCCTTAGAACTTGGGCTAATTTAGTCGTGACAATTCTATTTCCTAATCTGCAAAGGGAAAATAAATCTCAGGGAGACCCAGCTACACTTTCCCTTTGTCATTCCTTGAAATATTCATTTGGTTCGATCTAGTTGAAGTAAGTCTATTCTCCTTGTCAAAAAAAAACCAGCTGATATCTATTTTGCCTCTAAATTTCATTTGAACTCATTGGCTGAGAAAACCACCCAACATGAATTTTATGCCTCTTATTGAACATGTAATATCATTTCGTATTGTCATAAATATTTGAATTCATGACTTGCCTCTTTGTTCCCATTTATATTTGCTCTAAACTTCATAAAGAATTTTTTTAAAAATACACTGATTCTGCTGCACTAGTTCTTTTAGGAGTTCATTTGGTGGGCCAGGAGGGGTTCCCTAGCAGTATTCAAAGAATCCAGAGGCTACTCCCAGTGATTCTCAGCAAATCCGATGGGAGATTCAATGCAAGGTGTAAAAAAGATCTGCCAGGGGCGACCAGGGGAGAGCCCTGGCAGCTCTCCCAGTCGGCCACCCCCCCCCCGTGCCCTCCCCCCCCCATTCGAGGGGGTTGGTCCTGGGCAGCTTGACCAGCCAGAGCGGCCCAGTCCATGGGGCAGGTGGAGGAGGAGGGCAAAGCAGGAAAGCAGGTTGATTGATCAGTTGCCCTTTATTCCATTCTCTCCTGAATCTCTGCCCCCCCCAATGCCTCCCCCTACTTGTCCCTCCCCTCTCCCACCTTGCCCTCTAGGCTACACACAGTCAGGTAGCAAAATCAACATAAGAAAGCCCTTCCTGAGGGCCAGGCATTTCAAAGCCCTTCCTGATTGCCAGCAGGCAAAATACCTCTTAAGGTTTTTCTTCTTTCCTTAGTCCAAGAACTTATTCACATCTTAATACTAGTTATTTTTGTATGGACACAGTAAGAAATACATTGTGGCTTGTAGGGCAGCTCTCCTGGCTAAGATATTGTCTTGCAGATTCAGACTACAGTGCTCAGGCCAGATTAATCATTCCTAACCCTAGCAGGGTCCTAGTCTCGTCATTACTTTTGGATCATGACAGCATTTGTCCATGATCAAGCTCTTAACTTATAGTTAAGCATTAGGCACTGTGGCCAGGCCCATCTCCATGCCAGGGTAGCACGTAACTCACCACTTGCCCTGGGTCTACCCAGTCCCTCGTCGGGACCCTGCTTTTGGGGGTGTTAGGAAGTAAGGGCAGCTGAGTCTTAGGTTGAGAGAACAGATGTCCAGGAGGAAAATATCATGTAGAGTCAAATGACTCCCAGGTTACAAAAGCATGGCATTTGCTACAGTCTTCCTGTGCCCATACAAAGGGACATGGCTCTGAATAAACTATGCAAAGGACTCAAGGAGAAGAGAAAAACAGTATTTACAAGTCAACAGAACACAAAGAAAGAAGTTACAAATAAACACAGAGAAATGGCAGCACTGTGATGGGAACAACCCAATAAACCTAAACTACCGGAGGCTATGTTATCCTACACAAGGGCCTAAGGATGCAATGCTGTTCAGGCCTTGTTGTACTGTGGATGATCCAAATTACCTGGGAGGACTCAGGGAGGCCAGGGAGGCCAGGGACCAAACTGGGCTTGGCAGCATGCAAAATATGTGCCTGACCTTGTACTAGCTATCCAGCCCAGAAGATTTCATGGTTTGGGCTGTTCCAAGTGGAGTTGTGTTTACAATTAATTGATCACAGCCAGTTATAGATGTCTTGGGGCCATAACTTGGATAAGGCACTTGCCTTGCACTCATGAGACCCAGGTTTGACTAGATAGAGTCCCTTGAGCACTGCCAGGAGTGATCCCTGAATGAAAAGCCATGAGTAAACTCTGAGCACTGATGAGTGTGCACCCCCCCCCCAAAAAAAAAGTTCATGTTCGGTAGAAATCTGAGCAGAGGGACTAGAATACAGAGGGTAGGTAACTTGGTCTGCACATGGATGGCCAGGGTTCAGTACCCAGCACCCCATATGGTTCCTCAAGCCCCTTAAGGAGTAATTCCTGGGTGCATACCCAGGAGTAACCCCTGAGCACCATCAATGTATTGACCCCACCACCTCCTCTCAGAGGAAGAAAGAAAGAAAAGAAAGGAAATCAGCCTTTTGTCCTTGTGACAAGGGTCCAATTGTAATTACAGGTGTATTACAATTGCTACATATTGTTTGGCTCTTCAATGTTCGGGTCTCTAGTGGTGAACTTGAAAATGTTACAACTGTTGAGTTATTTGATGATTTTTCTTTGATTATTATCTCCATTTCATGAGAACTCATAAAATCACATAAAGACAAAAAAGAAACCACTTCTTACTACAAAAAAATAAATAAATAAATAAAAGGTATTTCTACGGGCAGTATTATAATGCTAGAGTTTTGAAAATTATCCCTTAGAGTTTATAACATTATGGTATAAATTCATTATCTATACTATAGGTATTACACATATATGTGTGTATATATGCAATATATATTATACATACTATTATGCAATATAATATAATTATATATAACATAAATACATATGTAACCCAATAAAACATGATACTTACTTTATATATTTCTATATAAATATATTTAATTATAGTATATATCTAAAATATGTATTAAACTAGTAAAGGGTTATTTTTCTCTTTTTTAAAATTTTTTTAATTTTATAAGTTAGTTCACGATATTTGATTACATTTATTTTTTTTTCTTTTGTATTTATTTATTTTTTTTTAATTTATTCTTTTATTGAATCACCATGTGGAAAGTTACAAAGCTTTCAGGTTTAAGTCTCAGTTATACAATGCTCGAACACCCATCCAGTAAAGGGTTATTTTTGATGTAGAAAAAATAGTGAAGTTGCAAGGTAATTTTTTGACAATTACTCCATTAATATTTTTTCTATGCATAATTTTAATTATCTCCCAAAAATATCAATATGAAACCAAAAACATTTAAAAACACGGTCACAAAAAGTTGGGGGAAGGAGACAAGAAATTATAGTTGTTGTAAAAATCAGGATTTCCTTCGACTAGATATTACTGCATAACAGCACATTTTTTGGTAAGGGGTATACAGCAGGGATTGCTATTGTTGGGTCAGACCATTGTCTAGGCTTCCTTTTGTTTTTATAATAAGGGAACATCTTGTCTTTTGCTTATTCCTTATAGTTTTATCATTTCAATCTCAAGATGATTCTTTTACTCTATTTCATTAATATAAATCTTATTCATTCACTCAAGTTCTAGGATTCTCCATTTCAGAATCATTAAATTATACTGTAAACACCTTGAATAAATAAGACATAGTTTAAAGTGTCATCTTCCCATCAGAATGTACTATACTCCTGCAATCCTGCTGAGAGATGTGCAAAGGTTGGGGTGGGGGGCCGTGTAGGTTACTTGTTGGTTGGCTTTTAGGGTCATACCCAGTGATGCTCAGGGGTTACTTCTGACTCTGCACTCAGAAATTACTCCTGACAGTGCTCGGACTCAGTATGAGATGCTGGAGATGGAACCCAAGTCAGCCACGTGCAAGACAAATGCTCTCCCTGCTGTACTATTGTCCCACCACCACCACCACTGAGCTGTTTTATAGACTATAAAACACCACGGTTTCTCCCCTGTTTCTCCACATTAGTTATATAATGTTTGGGTGCTACATTGATATTATACTTCATCTGATGGTGGATTGTATAGAGGTGCACTCCATTTCTAACATCACTCTGAACTTGTAAGTTAGTTCTAGTAATTCTTTTTTTTTTCTTTATGGGTCACACTGGCAATGCAGAGGGGTTACTCCTCGATCTGCACTCAGGAATCACCCCTTGCAGTGCTCAGAGGACCATATGGAATGCTGGGAATCGAACCCGGGTCGGCTGCGTGCAAGGCAAATGCCCTACGCGCTGTACTATTGCTCCAGCCCCAGTTCTAGTAATTCTTAATGGTTGTTCGTTTGTATCTGTTTAGTCTCCCCTTAATAAAACAGGTAGAGAAGGTGGTCTCGGCTTTCAAAAACAGGAACTTGGTGAACAGTGCATTTTTGAGAGACAGGCAGAATGTGCAGGCTAATTGACATTTATAAAGTAATTGGGAAAACACATCTCTCCTGGGAGTGAAGCCTGCATAAAACACTAGCTGTGCAGGGCTTGTCTGTCCACAGAGAGTGGAGAAACCAACGCCCTGTCTATCTCCATTTACAGTGTACTGACTGATTGTGTCTCCCCCATAGATGAACTTCATCAAGTGAGAAAATAATCCTGGGACCATGGGAGGCACATCATTAACAGTGAAAATGTATGTCTCCACTGCAGCTCAAGGAGATGCAGCCTATTTAAATGAAGATAAAGAGGGCCAAGTAAAGAACTACAGTAGAAAATTTGTGGCTGGACTCTGAGTTGAAAAGGCAAAATGCTGTCCTTTATCATTACTTGTCATGCCAATGACAGACTATAAAGCTCCTCTTGCTCCAGAAGTCTGTACCTGTCACTTTCTAAGCCAACTTTTTCCTTGGCAGATGCTTGGCATGTTTTAGACATATGATTTATTGCCTCATTTAATCAAGACTGTGCAAGAAACAATGATCTATTTTTTCTTTAAATTACCAATGAGATACCTTTCACTTATTCTTAGTGACAGAAGTGATAAATACATCTGTGTAGCTATAGACGTGCATGTGTGTATATAAGCTCCAAAGAACACCTTTCATTTATTGTTGGGTGAGAAATTTAAATAATAATTTCTACTTTGTCTGTTCAAGAAAGAGTAATTTATGCAATACTAGAGAATAGAAATGCAGTCATCCTGCATCAATGTTTTTCATGTTTTATTACACACACACACACAAAAAATACAACCCAGCTTGAGCAAGTTCCAATACTGATAAATGACTCTGCAATGGAGGTGATTGGAAATTTAAAAGTCAAATCATTTCATTTAGCTTCCCATTGCCAAACATATTTTATATGTTCTTCAAAAAATTTTTTCTAAAATTTGGGGGAACCACTGGCTAGACAGCAGAGGGGAACCCTGCACTAGCAAGTAAGCAACATTTCCTTGATATTGTTTCACCCATTATAAAATGACTGCTTGGCACATTTATTAAATTGAAATGAAGTGCATAAAGCAAATGCTAGGTTGTTGTCTTACCTTGGGAGAAAAAGCTCTTTCTAGAATTCAGTGGTAAATAGGCAATTCATTTTGACATAACAAGGAAAAGTGATGTTAACAGCTAGAGGTCACAGAAAGAAGAGGTGGAAAAGACCTATTAGATCATTTTCTCCATTCCCTGAAGAAAAGGGCCAAATTATATTTCATAGTGCTTGGTCCAGTTCAGCTTTCAATTACTCAAGCAAGGGGCTTTCACCACTTCAGACTTTCTCCGGGATCTATATCTTCCTTCGTGACCCCAGATTTCCCAGATATGATACCAAAGTATGAATCCAAATTAGAATTAACCCTGAAACTTAGTGCAAAAAATACTTTGTGCTCACAATTGTACCCACTTGCCTCAGAAGTCTTTTTCTCTTCTCTGGCAGGAAACTTGAACATAATTTCTTTAGTCATAAATTCCTTTGTCCTGTTCTAGTCTAGCTCCACATTCGGCTTTCTAAACATTTCTAAAGAAGAGCTGTATATTGCCCTGGAATCTTTCTCCAAAATACACCCCTGCCTGTTTCCAAAGGCAAATGATGATGGTAGCTAGAGCAATGCTTTTTGTGCAGATCCCCCAAGAAAAATCTAGAATGAATTACAGATAATCTTTTGAATTCACTGTTGAATTCACTGTTGAATTCAAGAGAACAGATAAGATGAAATGAGACTGACAGCTGATCAGTTCTTTAACACAAGCCTTGTTGAAAATAGAGTAGACAGTAGCATAAAAGTTGAAAGGAGTCAGTCAAATGTTTGCCATTCACAAAGAGAGATGGATACTATAATAGTTTTGTCTTGACACTAAAGTAAGTCAGTAGAAAGACCAAAATATAGGGATACGAGGAAGAGGTAGCATACCTATTGTTCATTTCTTGAACTGATAGAAGCACAGGATCATACATGATACAAACGAAGAAAGCATGCTATAAGAATGCAACTGATTTTTGTGTATTGATTTTATACCTGGACACTTTGCTGTGTTGGTTTATTGTTTCTAGGAGCTTTTTTTGTGGACTCTATAGGTCTTCTATGTGTATTATCGTGTCAACTTCAAATAGTGATAGTTTTAGTTCCTTTCCAATTTGGAATCCTTTGATTTGTTTTTCTTGACTGATTGCTGTAGCCAGGACATCTAATATTATGTTGAATGGAAGTGGAGAGAGTGGACGTCCTTGCCTTGTATCTGATCTCAGAGGGAATTCTTTCAGTTGTTCACCATCAGGTATGATACTGGTTGTAGGTTTGTTATAGATGGCCATTATTATCTTAAGGAAGGTACCCTCTACCCCTGATTTTAATGAGGGATTTTTATCTAAAAGTGGATGTTGGATCTTATATAAGGGTAACCTCAGTTGTTTTCAATAAAATTGTAGATTAGTCAGCAGTAATGTTACCTTGGCTGCTTAAAATTCTTGGACTTTTATAGCTAATGAAGTGAGTTTTCAGTATCTTTTCATTATGTAGACTCATGCAGCCTTTTCACTTCAACAGGTTCATACACTATGATGCTCTCTAGATCAGCTCATGAAATTTACAAAACGCATTTTCAAATTTGTATATATATTTTTTACAAAAATATAGATTCATAAAAGATTCAAAAAATATTCAAAAGATATTTTTATATTTAATATATATTAATAACTGTAACCATGTAAGCAAACTAAATGAACAATAAAGAAAAATCATGGCACTTTTTAAATAATCAAGATAGTAACCTAGAATTGTTCAATATTTTGTTTAAAATAACAATTGTACATTAAATATAAGCACATGCTGTTAGAGAGATTGCCTGGTTTAGTCCTTTTGGAAAAATGGACACCTCAAAATACTAAAAGTTACACTTCCATATGACACAGCTATTACACTTCTTGGCATCCCTATCAGGGCCCAAAATCTCCATTAAGAAGAGACATTTGCACTCCTACGTTCACTGCAACACTATTCGAAATGGTCAAAATCTGAATACAACTCAAAAGTCCATGGACAGATGACTGGATAAAGAAAACATGGTACAGATACACAATAGAATACTACTTGACTATTAGAAAAGATGAAATTGTGTAATTTGTTGCTTCATGGGTGGGGGTACTGTGTTCATTGAGGTCAGCCTGAAAAAAAGGAACAGATTCAGAATTATCTGTCTTATATGTGGGATATAAAGAAACATTGTACAGGAATAACAAATGAACCAAAGCAACAAAATATGTTAAGTTGTCTACAAAACTAAGCTTACCGTGGTGGGGAGAGTGAGGGAGAGAAACTCGGGTGGGCAGTTGAGACAATGGTAGACAGAAATAGATATTCTGGTGGGTTGTGTGGTGATGGAATGTCACATGCATTTCAAACACTATCATTCACTGACATAGTTGTAAATCATGGTGATGAGAAAGAAGAAAGAAAGAAAGAAAGAAAGAAAGAAAGAAAGAAAGAAAGAAAGAAAGAAAGAAAGAAAGAAAGAAAGAAAGAAAGAAAGAAAGAAAGAAAGAAAGAAGGAAGGAAAGAAAGAGGGGGGGAGGGAGGGAGGGGGGAGGGAAGGTAGAAAGATAAAGAGGTTGAAGAGGTAGCTCAAAGGCTTTGCATGTAAGCCAAATTCCATTTTGGGCATTACACACAGTTGTAATGGCAGGGGCATTCCCCAAGTGCTGAGCTGAGAAGTAGCCCCTGAGCACTGGCAAATGTGTCCCCCAAATCAAAGAAATGAAATTGAAAACTGTGAACAGTGATTGTTTTTTTTCCACATTTATTGAAGTATCACTGATAAAACTATAAAATAAAGTAAACAATGAAGTGGTGACAAACATTATGAGAGAATCTTCTTCATCAAGTTACTTACCACAGCTGTCACGTCTCAGACCTACTGTCTGTGGGGTATCATGGACAAAAAACATTTTAAGGTCTTTTATCCTAGCAAACTTTAATTATATAATACCATTTTATCAATTATAGTCATCATATTATACATCAGATTCTTAAACCTTATTTGGGCTATAACTGTAAGCTCCTATGATTTACATTCTCTCCCTTAGCCCATTGGAAACCACTTTTATACTCTCAATTTCTGCAAAGGCAATTTTTAACTTTTTATTTTAAGTTATCCATTAACGGAAATTGAATAGCAAATGGAGTCCTTGAAGAAAAGTAGTCCCTGCTGTTAGCCTACAAAATGAAAAGGGAGAGAGAAACACTCTTCAAAACAAATTCCAGACCTACTTATCTACCAATAACAACAATAATAATAATAATTTTTAAGATTTAGAAATAATAAATAATGGTTGAATTTTGGTGGAAAAACTTTCAACTTTAATCTTCCGGACCTTTTGTAATAATGATCATTACCATAATTACCTAATTCCATCTACACTCAAGTTCCCTTATATTTATCATATTCCTTATAGCTACATTTGGGTTTGAGAGTTTTTCCAGCCCTGATTCGTATTTCTGACATTATTGAGTACTGAAGTAGTCTATGTGCTGGTTTGTACTATGATCTTAGGTAAATTTCTTTGCCTTTATAACCCTCATTTTTCTTATTTGCAAATAACTATTCTTGCCCTCATTCATGTAGTGAGGGCCTGATAAATCAACATACAGATGTATCTAAAAATAGTGCCTCGAAATACTTTAAGTAATAGTTGCCAATAAAAACCATTAGTATCATGTAATTTTGTGCTTTCTCATGCAGTATTGCTTATTCCATTGGTTCTTTTCATTCAAAAATGCAAGATGCTTTTTGGCCCTTGGGACATGTCTTTCCAGTATTTTAAACGTAGACAGTATCTTAGAAAGAAATTTGTTTTCTTGTTCATTCTTTAATGCCTTTATCAAGAAATGGAGCTATTCCTAGAGAGGACCCACTGTCAACCGACCCATTTCCCTCCACAAAGGCAGACAGCCCATTTCCTGCCTGCCTCCTTCTATATGCTGAACAAGAATATTGTTAGAAAACGGGAGTTTCAGTAGCTGTGGGAACAGGACCAACTCCCAGATATTTAATTTGGTTCTTGTCTCATGTAAAGTGGAATTTTGACATAGCATTTTTCTCACACTAACTGTTTAGAGGCATTTTTTCCAATTTGTCTTTATTTGTTGTGAAGCCATGCCAAATCCCTGAGGTCTTTGTGGCTGTTTTGGCAGTTATTGGTGGCATTATTCAATCACTCACACACATGCTAATTTGAGATTAAGGTCACAGAAGTGCTATCCATGGAACAGTCCTGCCTAGCAATTTGATTTGATGCTTCTAAGGAAACGGAAGAAAACAAAATGGTTTTTAGCAGGAATGTTTGAGTTAGACTAAGATTTTTCTCAACTGAAGGAAAATGCAGAATTGAAAGCTCTCTCAAAAGGACAGAGATTGTATTGCTTCCACTAGGTATCTGTACTGGTATATGACATTTTAGAGTTTATTTTATTTTTGTGCTACTTGAATTGTAGGCTTCTTTCACTCACTGAAGATCAATTTCTCCCTTTCTCAAGCATTCTGGCTTTGATTTTTTATCACTTTGAGTTTGCTCAGAATTTCTTAGTGTATAGTTCCCTTAAATTCAAAGGTGAATTCCACATAACTGTAGATTTAATGCATGTAGCACTTGATTTCACTGGGAGGCAGTAACTTTTCCTTATAGCTATGCCTGGCATTACATTGGCATTGTTTAGACCCAGAGTTTTCATTTCTTATCTTGTTTTTGTCTCAGGAAAAGAAGTACCAGAAAATCATGCATTGTTTTGCCAGAGAAATAGTGCAGGGGGTTAAGGCTTTCTTGAATGCTGCTGATCTTGTTTGATTCCCTTGGCACTGCATCTGATTCTCTGAAGCACCTCTAGGAATGATCCCTGAGGGCAGAAAATTATTATTTTTATGGGAAAAGTGTCCTCCTAGTCCCAGCTTTTGGAGATGATCATTATGATTCAAACGAGCTCACAAAGGGTTGCTTGATCAAGTTATGAATATGTGTGAGGGATGAATGCATCAATAATTAATAATAATTAAAGTCATACCCAAAAAATCATAAATTGACCTTCAGCAAAATTATTTGAAGTTATTGAAATAGCGACACGGCTGAGAAACTTGAATGGGACTTTCTACCTTACTTTTATAGAGGTCAAAGTGATAGTATCGTAGGTAGAGCACTTGCCTTGCATATGACCATCACTGATTTGATCCTCAACACCTGATATGGTCCCCAGAACCCACCAAGAGTGATTTCCTGAGTGCAGAAGCAGGAGTAATCCCTGAATACTGCTGTTTGTGGCCCCAAACCCAAGAATTTTAGGAATTTTTTTGAGGAAAAAGCATCCATCGGCTGGGTTTTTCGGTGTTTTTAAGTTAAAATTTTTGAAGGTAATTGACTCAGATTTCAGTACAAATTACTTATAAAAATGTTGATTTTGACAGCCTTAGTGATTAAGGAAAGCATAGAAAGATAAGAAATGAATTTTCTTGAAACAATGAGAAGACATTTAAGCAATATGATGGTAATTATAAGGATAAAGTAAATACAAGGTGCCATTCAGCTGACAATACAGTTTATAATGAAGAAAAAATGTTCAGAAAAGTCAGCAGCCTATAGGACACCTGACCTAAGATCAGGAACAGGAGATCTTTACCACAGGAAGTGGTTCTGAAAGGTGGCAAATTCCCACTTCTTGGAGCTTTTCTGGGACTGTACAAGTGATTGAAATAATGTCAGACAAAAGAAAAATAACTTAATGACATTGTTACTGTCATCCCGTAGCTCATCAATTTGCTCGAGCAGGCACCAGTAACATCTCCATTTTTTTTGAGACGTGTTGTTACTGTTTATGGCATATTGAATACGCCACGGGTAGCTTGCCAGGCTCTGCCATATGGACGAGATACTCTCAGTAGCTTGCCAGGCTCTCTGAGAGGGGTGGAGGCATCGAACCCAGGTCAGCCGCATGCAAGGCAAACGCCCTACCACTGTGCTATTGCTCCAGCCCACATGTGAATGGCAATTTAAATGACTCTAAATTCTAAAGTAAAGATGGGGCAAACCAAGGCTATATCTAGTTTAAAGAAATCTAGGGGGTCAAAAAAAATAAGAAAGCTAGAACTAAGGAATCAAGTAAAAAGGAAAGGAGAGTTCATTGACAATGAGGGGGTAACCTCCTTCTATCACTCTTAAAGTAAAGAGAAAGCTTTTCATAATGAGGAAAACTTTATTCTCCTCTCCAAGATGACCCCTAATGAAGGAGGATCACTCATTTGGAGAATGTGAAGTCTACATGACCTTTGGAGAAGATGAAGTTCACAGCATATATCACTGTAAATCAGATTTTGTTCACTTCCTAATCACAGAGAGTATTTAAACTAAAAAGTAGGATATTTTCAAATAAAGCATTCTTTATTAATTTTTATTGTATGGGAAAAGAAGTTCTATGGGAAAAGAAGTTATAGTGTCTATTCTTGTGTATTTTTTAGTCCTTAAACTGTGGTGTCTGTACTATTTTCTTATTCGGATAACCTCTGTACTCTATATTGAAAGTATTTGTCATTCTGAAAACTCAGACTCTTTTCTTTATAGAGTATTTGCAATTACTAGATTAAGTAGAATTATTTCAAAACTGTGGGTGTGGTATAGCAGGAAAGCACTTGCCTTGCTTGTGTGAGACTCTGGTTTGGATCCCCAGCATGCAAAATGAAGAAGACTTTGAGGACATTTTTTGTATCAAATAGTTTCTAGAAGAGGAAAATAATGTCAAGTCCTTTGCCCAACTGGATGAAAATTTGATTGGTAAAATGTAGCTGCCACCAGTTTTACCCAAGGACAGGACACTGGTATACATTGACCTTCACCATGATCTTGTGTTTCCTTCATTTTGTCAGGGTATCCAAGTGACCATACCAAACACTGATGATTAAAGACATTGTCATGTCTAACAAGAGAATACCAGGATCTAGCTGAGGGCATAAGAGCAGTTTGCAGATACCAGGTGCTGTTTTCTTCTCTCTTGATTATACTTTTGATTCTGGCCTCTATATGAGACTGGTTGATCAACTTAATTTTTTTAAAATTTTTTGTTAGTGAATCACTGTGATGTACAGTTACAAACTTATGAAATTTTGTGTTTGCATTTCACTCATACAGTGATCGTTTACCCATCCCTCCACCAATACCCATTCTCCTCCACCAATGATCCCAGTATCCCTCTCAACACCCCTAATCCATCCCCCACCACCTGACCCTGCTTCTGTGGCAGGGCATTCCTTTTTGTTTTCGATCTTTTTGGGGTGTTGTAGTTTGCAACAGAGGTATTGAGTGGCCTTCATGTTCGGTCTATAATCTACTTCCAGCTCCCATCTTTCAACCCAAATGGGTCCTCCCAGCATCCTCTACTTGGTGTTCCCTTGTCTATCTCAGCTGCCATTTCCCCCAGCATATGAGGCCAGTTTCCAAGCTGTGGGGCAGACCTCCTGGTCCTTTTCTCTACCACTCTTGGGTGTTAGTCTCCCACTCTGTTACTTTATATTCCACAGATGAATGCGATCTTTCTATGTCCGTCTCTCTCTTTCTGACTCATTTCACTTAACATGATACTTTCCATGTTGATCCACTTATATGCAAATTTCATGACTTCATCTTTTCTAACAGCTGCATAGTATTTCATTGTGTAGATGTACCAAAGTTTCTTTAACCAGTCATCTGTTTGGGGGCACTCCGGTGTTTTTCCCAGATTTTGGCTATTGGAGGGCTGCAATGAATATACAAATGCAGATGTCATTTCTACTATACCTTTTTGCCTCTCCGGGATATATTCCCAGCAGTGGTATTGCTGGGTCAAATAGGAGCTCAATTTCTAATTTTTTGAGAATCGTCCATATTGCTTTCCAAAAGAGCTGAACATGTTGGCATTCCCACCAGCAGTGAAGGAGAGTCCCTTTCTCCCCACATCCGCACCACCAGTTGCTTTTGTTCTTTTGGATGTGCGCCAGTCTCTGTGGTGTAAAATGATATCTCATTGTTGTTTTAATGTGCATCTCCCTGATGATTACTGATGTAGAGCATTTTCTCATGTGTCTTTTAGCCATTTAGATTTCTTCCTTGAGAAAATTTCTGTTCATTTCCATCCCCCATTTTTTTATGGGGTTAGATGTTTTCTTCTTGTAGAGTTCAACCAGTGCCTTGTATATCCTTGATATCAACCCCTTATCAGATGGGTATTGGGTGAATATCCTTTCCCATTCTGTAGACTGTCTTTGTATTTTGGTCACTGTTTCTTTTGAGGTGCAGAAGCTTCTTAGTTTAAGATAATCCCATTTGTTTATCTCTGTTTTCACTTGCTTGGCCAGTGGCGTGTTATCTTTGAAAATACTTTCAGCTTCAATGTCGTGGAGGGTTTTGCCAACCTTGTCTTCCATGTACCTTATGGATTCTGCTCTGATGTTGATATCTTTAATCCACTTTTACCTGACTTTTGTACATGGTGTTAGTAGAGATCTGAACCCATTTTTTTTGCATGTAGCTGTCCAGTTTTGCCAGCACCATTTGTTGAAGAGATTTTCCTTGCTCCACTTCAATTTCTTGCTCCCTTATCAAAGATTAGATGATCATATATTTGAGGGTGTGTGTCAGGATATTCCACCCTGTTCCACTGGTCTGCAGCTCTGCTTTTGTTCCAGTGCCATGCTGTTTTAATTAAGACTGCTCTTTGTAGTAGAGATTGAGGTTGGGGAGGGTGATTCCTCCCATATTCTTTTTCCCAAGAGTTGCTTTAGCTATTCGTGGGGGCTTATTGTTCCATATGAATTGCAGGAGTGTTTTCTCCATTTCTTTGAAGAATGTCATGGGTATCATTATAGGGATTGCATTGAATGTGTACAATGCTTTAGGGAGTATTGCCATTTTGACAATGTTAATTCTCCCAATCCATGAGCAGGGAATATCTTTCTATTTCCTCGTGTCCTCTTGAAGTAATGTTTTGTAGTTTTCTTTATACAAGTCCTTTACCTCCTTAGTTAAGCTGATTTCAACTTGATTTTCTGAGGCACGACTGTGAACTTAAGTGTCCTTTGAAGTGGGTACTTCCTAAGTGTCCTAAGTGATGTTTTGGAGATTTTTCTTTCATTTCTGTTTTCACTGTATCTGATGAAGAAATTTAGTCATTTGTCCTAGAGAGCATCCTATAGTTTAGATTTTGTGATCATGCCACTGATGTATCCGTTAACATATTCTTTGATCCTTTATTTCCTATAAATTATAGTGATGGCTAAAGGCATAATCAAATTCTGATTCAATGCTTTTAGCAACAATATGTTATAGGCAATGATGTATTCTTTTATCAAGGGACAGATAATAGATGGTCTTATAACTCCTTTTGTAATATTAGCAGCCAATGATGACTTGAACCAGTTATTATTAGAGGTTGAAAAGAGGTGACTTTCTAATTCTATTTTTAATGTTAGTTGGAATATATTTTTGTCCTTTAAATTTCGATGTCCCCAACCATTTCACAAATAATTTAAATTGCCTTGCATATTAAAAGAATAAAAAATAGGACCTTCAGAAATGAAATCAAGTTGCAATCATAATAGAAGCAATTGAATATGGTTTCAGCAATTCTATTGCTTTCTTAGTGGAATTTTTGTGCTCTAAAGATAATGTGAAATGTCTATATTGAAATGCTATCAAAGAAGACAGATTAAGTGTGGTCAACCAGGACACAAAACATTGACGATTTTTGAGAGTTCAATCAGAGAAATAAAATCTGGTTTACTTCATGTAAAAATAGAGGAAAGGGTCTCTATAGAATTATATATATATATATATATTCATGTTTGACAGTGACATTTTGGGTTTGAAATATATATATATATATATATATATATATATATATATATATATATATATATATATATATGCCAGGTAGACCAAGAAAAAGAAAAATAGCTACATTCTTATTGTGAAGTACAAATATTTTCTTTTGTATTGGGATGCCATGCCCAGTGGTGCTCAGGATTTATTCCTGGCTTTGCATTCAGGGATCACTCCAGCATGGTTAACGGGACTATATGGAGTGCCAGTGATTGAATGCAGGTCTGTCGCATGCAAGGCAAGCACCCTACCGCTCTATTATCTCTTTATCCTTGAAGTAATTCTTGTCTTTGTGATAAAATAAATTTATCAAATCACAAATCACCGTGAGATTTGAAGCTGTGTTCCCACATTCAGGTCTTCAGAATTTAAACCATAGCATATTTAACGCCTAGTCTAGTACTACCTAAAACATCAAATTACCAACCTTTAGGGAACACTAAGTACTGGTAAGATAACTTCTCTATCAGTAAATATTCATGAGGGATATTATAGAAACACAGAACTAAAAGGAATATTTATGATGCACTAGTTACTTCCTTTCTTTTAAAGCTGAGGAAAATTAGTTTGAATTATGTGAAGGGATTACACCAAAAATACTTAGCGAGGCAGCAACAGTACCTTCAACCAGAGAAAAAAATCAGTGGAGGTATTATTTTAGGGTTGAGTTGCTATTCCTAACACTAAATCCACTAATGACTTGTATTTTCTCCATCCAACTTTGTGAATCCTAAATGAAATCCTAGAAACAAAAGAAAAATATATCACCAGAACACAACACGGCTAAATTTTCTGGTCACAACAGCAAGGCCCAGCTCCAATAAAAACTCTTCATTGTGTGGTTTCCTCACAGCAACAGAACAAATGCTGTCAAAACTGCCCATTTGAAACTGTGTTTCCACTTTCAGGTCTTCAGAATTTAAACAACAGCATATTTTATGCCCAGTCTAGGACCACAGGAAAAAAATTTTAATAATTCTACAAATGTCTTATGGTTGCCAAAGATTTGTTTCACAAAATTATTTATTCAGAAGCAAAAGAATTAAAATGGGGAACTTCACAGATACTGGGTTTGAATTGAAATAATATAAAAAAAAGATTTTAAATAATTTATATAATTATTTAGAAATGGATCTAAAAGTTGTTCCGACAAAATAATTGTTAAATATTTTGTAAGTTAAAATCATATCCACCAGGGTAGGTCAGATAAAGAAGGGACCCATATGAAGTAATAGCTAGAAATTATAATGCTAGACAAGAGTTGAGTGTAAAGAGGTAAAGAGATATACCTGATACCCTTATCTGCATTGCAAACCACAGTATCTGTATTGCAAACCACAGCGCCCAAAAAGAGAGATGTGTGTGTATGTGTGTATGTGTGTGTTTGTGTGTGTGTGAGAGAGAGAGAGAGAGAGAGAAGAAAAGCATTTGCCATAGAGGCAGGCTAGGTGGTAGAGTGGGGAGTGGGGTTAGGGGTGATGGGAAGGAAACTGTGGACACTGGTGCTGGGCCATGTTCACTGGTAGAAGGATGGGTGTTGGAACACTGTATGACTGAAACCTAATCATGAACAGTTTTGTAAGGGTGTGATTACAGTGATTCAATTTTTAAAAATTATAAATAGGCCCCTTTCCGCGTCCCGCTGGCCCAGCCTTTCCTGTCTGGCTCCGTCCAACCCGACCATTTTGCAGGTAATCAGGCCACTCCCAGCCACGCATCCCGGGTGCCCCCGGGTTCCCACGCGGCCGCCCCACATGACACGAGCCCCTCCAAGGAAGAAACTGGGGCGTGGCCTGTATCTCAGGGGTCGTGGCCTAAAAGGGGGCGTGGCCGAAGTTATTCTTTCCTACATTAGCACATTAGGTATAGTGTTCTTGCTTTGAAAATCGTTTTAACCCATCTCAATTACTTATGCGAACTAGCCCATTAGCTTACTTTAACTCTAGAAAAATTATCAGTGAATAAGAGAAGCTTAGCAAAACCTTTGTAAACTTAGCTTTAAGTCTTCATTGAAGACCCCACATCAATCAGGAAGAAAAGCCTGAGTATAAGGAAGAACTCTAGAATAGGAACAAAGCTGCCATCAGCAATAGCACAACCAGAGCCCCTCTTTCTCTCAGCAAGAGGGAGTAGGAATAAACAACTACAAAGGTCCAATTCTATACTTCCATAACAATATGAAGAAGCAGCGAAAATCCCCTCCACGGAGAGAGGGAGAAGAAAAGATACCAGAAACCTCAAAAGGGGCTATCCACATCTAAGACCTCTCAGATAAACAATTCAGAGAGGAAATTTGGAGGAGAATCGACCTACTCCAAGCAACTATGGAACAGACATCCAATAAATTAAGGGAGGAGATGAATGAATCACTGCAACATTGTACCAAAAAAATGCAAGAAGAAATGAGAGCAGAAATTTCAAACTTACGAACGGAAGTCACACAAATAAAGGAATCGGTAGATGAATTAAAAATCGCAGTAGATGCCCTCAAGAGTATAATGACTACAGCCGAAGACAGAATCAGCGACCTAGAGGATGAGCTGCAGAAAGCTTACAGACAACAACAAGTAATGGCGAAAGACCTCAAAATGTCTATAGAGCGAATCAGAGCCCTTGGGGATGACGTCAAGAGAAAGAACATAAGAATCATTGGAGTACCAGAACCACAGGGAAGTAACCCCAACGAAAAAAACACAGTCAAAGACATCATTACTAAGAAATTCTCAGAGCTGGAGAAGGCAGGCATCCAAATACAAGGAGCCCAAAGAGTGCCAGCAAAAAGAGACCCAAATAAAAAGACTCCGAGGCATATCATAGTCAGAATGGCGGATGCTGTGGATAGAGACACAATTCTACAAGCAGCAAGGTCAAAGAAGGAAATCACATACAAAGGAGCACCCCTCACTAAAGGGGCTACTGTAAGCTAAGGAGGAACCCCATGAGAACAACTAACCCCACAGAAAGATGACACAAAACCCCATCACAATAATCTCTCTCAATGTCAATGGCCTAAATGCACCTATCAAGAGACACAGAGTGGCAAAATGGATCCAGAAATTAAACCCAACATTCTGCTGTTTGCAAGAAACACACCTGAACAAACAGAGTAAACACAGACTCAAAGTCAAAGGATGGAAAACAATCTTGCAAGCAAACAACTCCCTTAAAAGAGCTGGAGTGGCCATCCTAGTATCCGACAATATAGATTTCAGGTTGAAAAAGATTAGAAGGGACAGCGAAGGCCACTTTCTATTCATCAAGGGATATGTACAACAGGAGGAAATCACACTCTTAAACGTATACTCCTAATGAACGACCGGCTACATACTTAAGACAACTCCTTACAGACCTCAAAGAGGACATCACTAACAGCACAATAGTAGTCGGGGACGTCAATACCCCCTTATCACCTCTGGATAGATCAGGAAGAACAAAACTCAGCAAGGAAATACTGACTCTGAAAGAAGAAATGGAAGAGAGAGGCCTAATAGACCTATACAGGGCTTTACACCCCAAAAAGAAAGAATACACATTCTTTTCCAGTGCACATGGAACATTTTCCAAAATAGACCATGTACTGGGCCCCAGAACATACCTCAATAGAATCAGAAAAATAGAAATTGTATCAACCAACTTTTCAGACCACAAAGCGCTGAAGATAGAAGGTAACCACACACTGACACAGAGAACCAGATCAAACACCTGGAAACTAAACAACTCAATGTTGAACAATGAGTGGGTTAGGAAGGAAATAAAAGAGGAAATCAAAAAATACTTAGAAACAAATGAAAATGAGGACACGAGTTATCAAAACCTATGGGACGCAGCTAAAGCCATGTTAAGGGAAAAATTTATAGCTCTCCAAGCATTCCTCAGAAAGGAAGGGCCCACATAGAGAACTTGACTTCACGGCTCAAGACCTTAGAAAAGGAGCAGAAAACGGAAACCAAACCAGAACTAAGGAAAGAAATAATAAAAATTAGAGCAGAAATTAATGACATAGAAACCAAAAAAAAAATCTGAAAGATCAATGAAACAAAGAGCTGGTTCTTCGAGAAAATAAATAAGATTGATAAACCGCTAGCAAGACTCACAAAGAAAGAAAGAGAGAGAACCCTAATAAATCGAATCAGAAATGAAAAGGGGGAAATCATAACAGAAACCAGTGAGATTCAAAAGATCATCAGAGACTACTTTGAAGGTCTATACGCCACAAAACAAGAGAACCTAAAAGAAATGGATGAATTCCTTGATTCCTACAATCTCCCAACTCTGAACAAAGAAGACTTGGAATACTTGAATAGACCCATTAATGTCAAGGAAATTGAAACTTTAATCAAAAATCTCCCCAAAAACAAAAGCCCAGGCCCAGATGGATTCACTGGCGAATTCTTTCAAACATTCAAAGAAGACCTGTTGCCAATTTTCCTCAAGCTTTTCCAGGAAATTGAAAAAACAGGAATACTACCAAACAGTTTCTATGAAGCACACATTGCCCTAATAACAAAAGCAAACAAAGACACCACTAAAAAATGAAAACTATAAACCAATATCCCTGATGAACACCGATGCGAAGATCCTCAACAAAATACTAGCAAATAGGATCCAACAACTCATCAAGAAGATCATACACCATGACCAAGTGGTATTCATCCCGGGGATGCAGGGATTGTTTAACATCCAGAAATCAATCAACATAATCCATCATATCAACAAAAGTAAAGATAAAAACCATATGATCATATCAATAGATGCAGAGAAAGCATTTGACAAGATCCAACATCCGCTCATGATGAAAACTCTCACCAAAATGGGTTTTGGAGGAACTTTCCTCAAGATAGTCGAAGCCATCTATCACAAGCCTACGGCAAGCATTATCCACAATGGAGAAAAACTAAGGGGCTTTCCTCTAAGATCAGGCACAAGACAAGGATGCCCACTCTCACCACTTCTCTTCAATATAGTACTGGAAGTACTTGCAATAGCTGTTAGACAAGAAAAAGAGATTAAGGGCATCCAGATAGGAAAGGAAGAAATCAAACTCTCACTATTTGCAGATGATATGATACTCTATCTAGAGAAGCCTAAAGCCTCTACTAAGAAACTCTTAGAAACAATAGACTTATACAGTAAAGTTGCAGGCTACAAAATCAATACTCAAAAATCCATGGCCTTCCTTTATACAAACAATGAGGCAGAGGAAAGGGACATGAAAAAAGCAATCCCATTCACAATCGTGCCCCAGAAAATCAAATACCTTGGAATCAGCCTAACCAAGAAAGTAAAAGACCTCTACAAAGAAAACTATAAAACGCTACTCCATGAAATAAAAGAAGACATGAGTAAATGGAAACATATACCTTGCTCATGGATAGGGAGAATCAATATTGTCAAAATGGCAATACTCCCCAAAGCATTATACAGATTCAACGTGATCCCTATAAGGATACCCATGACATTCTTCAAAGAAACGGATCAAGCAATCCTAAAATTCATATGGAACAACAAACGCCCACGGATAGCTAAAACAATTCTTGGGAAAAGGATGATGGGAGGCATTACACACCCCAAGCTCAAACTTTACTACAAAGCGGTAACAATTAAAACAGCATGGTACTGGAACAAAGGCAGACCCGCAGAACAATGGAACAAGGTGGAATATCCCTACACACAACCCAAAATATACGAACATCTAATCTTTGATAAGGGAGCAAGAGATGTGAAGTGGAGCAAGGAAAGCCTCTTTAACAAATGGTGCTGGCACAACTGGACAACCACATGCAAAAAAATGGGCATAGACCTCGACCTGACACCATGCACAAAAGTCAGATCAAAATGGATTAAGGACCTCAACATCAGACCACAAACCATAAGGTACATTGAAGACAAGGTCGGCAAAACCCTCCACGATATTGAAGATAAAGGTATCTTCAAAGATGACATGAACTAAGCAATCTAGTAGAAACAGAGATCAACAAATGGGACTACATTAAACTAAAAAGCTTCTGCACCGCAAAAGATACAGTGACCAAAATACAAAGACTATCTACAGAATGGGAAAGGATATTTACACAATACCCATCAGATAAGGGGTTGATATCAAGGGTATATAAAGCACTGGTTGAACTCTACAAGAAGAAAACATCCAACCCCATCAGAAAATGGGGCGAAGAAATGAACAGAAACTTTACCAAGGAAGAGATACAAATGGCCAAAAGGCACATGAAAAAGTGCTCTACATCACTAATCATCAGAGAGATGCAGATCAAAACAACCATGAGATACCACCTCACACCACAGAGACTTGCACACATCCAGAAGAACAAAAGCAACCACTGTTGGAGAGGATATGGGGAGAAAGGGACCCTTCTACACTGCTGGTGGGAATGCCGACTAGTTCAGCCCTTTTGGAAAACAATATGGATGATACTCAAAAAACTAGAGGTTGAGCTTCCATTTGACCCAGCAATACCACTGCTGGGAATATATCCCAGAGGAGCAAAAAAGTATAGTCGAAATGACATCTGCACTTATATGTTCATCGCAACACTGTTTACAATAGGCAGAATCTGGAAAAAACCCGAGTGCCCTAGAACAGATGACTGGCTGAAGAAACTTTGGTACATCTATACAATGGAATACTATGTAGCTATTAGAAAAAAATGAGGTCATGAAGTTTGCATGTAAGTGAATCAGCATGGAAAGTATCATGCTAAGTGAAATGAGTCAGAGAGAGACAGACATAGAAAGATTGTGCTCATCTGTGGAATATAGAATAATAGAATAGGAGTCTAACACCCAAGATTTGTAGAAATAAGTACCAGGAGGCTGTCTCCATGGCTTGGAGGCTGGTCTCCCATTCTGGGCAACTCAGAGAAGGGAACACCAAGTAAAATGTGGTCAGAGGTCATACGGGGAAGGGTGACAAGTGCCGAATGTAGACTAGAGACTGAACACAATGGCCACTCAACACCTTTATTGCAAACCACAACACCTAATCAGAGAGAGAGAACAAAAGGGAATACCCTGCCATAGTGGCAGTGTGGGGTGGGGGGAGACGGGACTGGGGAGGGTGGGAGGGATGCTGGGTTTACTGGTGGTGGAGAATGGGCACTGGTGAAGGGATGGGTTCTCGAACTTTGTATGGGGGAAACATGAGCACAAAAATGCATAAATCTGTAACTGTACTCTCACAGTGATTCACTAATAAAAAATAAATAAATAAATAAATAAATAAATAAATAAATAAAGCTTTTTGAGACACTGAAATGCACACTTGTTATCCAGGACAGTGTAAATTGCTTTAATAAAGGTGCTTTCTGCTAACCACTATGTAAAAAAAAATTACAAATAAAATAATAAAAAATGAAATAAAATCATTTTCACAGTCTTCTTAAATTCCCTGTGTGAGCCTACTTTGTTAATTACACTGATGATACCTGCCTTCTATGTGAGTTATGGATAATTAGATACTACAAGTGAACTGCTAAGAGAGAATGGACCCCTCACAAGGGCAGTCAGCGAAATCATTATTCTGAACCTGAGCAGCCTAATTATTACATCAAAGTTTACATTGGAGAACTTGATCTGAACATTGACACTATTTGGGGGTCAAACCTCTAGTGCTTGGTGAATTCATACAATAGTTCATTAAAAGAAATGTGCTTGATAAAAGGAAAAGAATGAAAAAGTCAGAAAATGTGCATAGAGGAAAAGAACATGTAGAGACAGTTTCCTATGAGTACCAGAGATGGCCTCTAATGAAAAGTGTGAAGGTCTAAATCTAAGGCTAGGACAACCACTCCAAGGGAATCAACAGTCATCTGAGTCTTAACACCTGTGGGGCCTGGAGCAATAGCACATCGGGGAAGGCATTCGCCTTGCACACGGTCTACTCGAGTTTGGTTCCCAGCATCCCATATGGACCCCCGAGCACTGCCAGGAGTAATTCCTGAGTGCAGAGCCTGTAGTAACCACTGAGCATCACCGGGTGTGACCCCAAAAGAAAAAAAAGAAGAACGCCTGTGTGTGACGATCTTCTCTTACAGAGCCATAGAAAATCCACCTCCTCTCTTTCTCCCCAAGGAGTCAGGGAGAAAGGAAGGAAGTGTCCCCAGGCTGCTAAGCTGATACTTATGTCATCTATTTTATCAAAGAACCATTTCATAATAGTTCAGTCCTCTAAAATTCCATCCATGCTATCTAAATTAGCAACAAATAATCTTTTAAAAAAATAAAAAGGTACTATAATATCGTGTATATAGCGCACATCCTCTTGAAAGACAAATACTTTCTGAGTTCACTCATATAAGAAATAAAAATAAAACTCATGAACAGATAAAGTATAATAAAAACAAAACTTTTCACTCTAATGATAGAATGGTAGTTACCAAATGAAAGTAATGGGAATTGAAGGAATGGAAAATGGTGAATGATAAAGATAGACTTTGGTGATGCACATGGTGTGGAATATGTAATTTTTGAGACAAAAAATTCCCTAAAACTTGAGTGGCATCAGTAGCCAATGTTATTTCAGTTTTTTGTTTGTTTTTGGGACACAGCTGGTGGTGCTCTGGGATCACTCCTGGCAGAGTTTGGGGAACCATGTAGAGAGCTGGGGATCAAACCTGGGTCAAACGCATGCAGGAAAGGTGCTCTATTGACTATACTATCTGTCTGGCCCCAATTTTATATAAATTTTTAAAAGATAACCAAAAAAGCTAATTTAGGTAAATTTAACAAATAATTTATGATCAGTTTCAGTTTCTAATGATTTTTAACCGACTTTTTTTCAGGAGATGATACTTTCTGTGGCCAACACAACTATTTATAGGATAGCTTATAGAATGACTCTAGTATGTAAATGGATGATATTGAGGGTATCAGTTCCTGCTTCCATTATAGGGATGAGATGATAAATTGTTATTTAATGAATGTTGTTTAAAAAGCATCACCTTGGGGGACTGGAGCAATAGCACAGTAGGTAGGGCGTTTGCCTTGCACACGGCCAACCTGGGTTCGATTCCCAGCATCCCATATGGTCCCCTGAGTACTGCCAGGAGTGATTCCTGAGTGCAGAGCCATAAGTAACCCCTGTGAATCGCCAGGTGTGACCCAAAAAGCAAAAAGAAAAAGAGAAAAAAAGCATCTCCTTGGGAAATCCGGCTGGAACACAGGTCTACAGCGACTACACATACATAGCTCCTGTAGATTCATTCATCACAGAGTCATGGCTTTTGATCACTGGGTTATAGCTTCCCTAACAGCATAGCAAAATTCCAGATTTATGAGCGGGTGACCAATGCTGTAGAATCCTTCAGAATTTTTCTTTGCAAATTTTTTTCAGAAGGGGAAGAATAGTAAATGGAGAGAGGTAAATGGCTCTCTCCAAAGTACCCAAAGCAGAAACTCCCTGGAGACCTCTTGGTTGTGATCCAGATAGGGTTTCTACACACATTTTGTTTATTGAAGACCAGAGTTTTTTCTCTGTAAATTAGAAGTAAACAGAAGATGACAAAATGTCAAATTCACAAGACCTGGAGGATTCTATATTTTTCATTTTTCAAGCTTAGTTTTCAAGGGCATTTTCGTGAGCCAGAAATATTATTTCTTGTTGCATACAAAATTGACTTTCTGGAGTTCCAATTACTGACTTAAGAACTGTGTGTTGAATGAGCCCTGTCAAGTCGCTAACCAAATTCCTGACGATCCACCATACTCTTAGAGAAAATATACTGCATAATTTCATCCTACTGGAGGTAGGGGCTCAGGGGTGTTGGATTACACCAAGCTGTGTTGCAGCTTGCTCCAGGTTCTTTGCTCAGGTATCATTCCTGGTGCAACTCAAGAGACCACCGGTGGTACAGGAGATAGGACAGTGGTTGGATACATGCAAGACAAGTGCCTTATCCCCTTATCCCTGTACTATTTCTCTGGTGTCAATTCCTTGCTATCAGTCAGTGGGAAATACAGACTATGAGAGTTTGAATGATTTGACCTTCTATTGCATTAGAATTCCCACCCCTGTCCAAATTTTGTCATCTTCGCTTTCTTTGAGTGGTGAGCTCACAAGTGATACTCAGGATGTCTTGGGGCCTCACTGGCAACTCTTGGTCAACTGTGTGGGGCTCAGGGGGGCCTTCAAGGCTGTACCCTGATGACTGCTTCCTTTTAAACTGTGGGACCACGACCCATCACCTGCTCTTGGCACTGTTGAGTTCTCTAATCTTTTGGCAGCTGTGTCCTTTGATCTGGCATGGCCATTGGCTGGCTGGACCATGCATCTTTGCCTTCAGGTCAGAGGTCCCAAACTCTCATCTCTATTTCTTAAGACTAGTCAGAATTCCACCCCTCACTGCAGCTGCTTTGCCAGGTCAGAAGCCCCTTACCCATCCCTGCTCAATCATGCCACGAGGTCCTGCATATCCCTGGGAACTGGGCTTTTGGGTTCTGAGATATCCTGTCCCCACAGGTGGGTATCAGCAGATGGACTAGGCATCTTTGCAGGTTGAATCATCTTAAGGATTCATAAGGGCCACATCACATTGTGATAACCCTCTGCCTCACATCTCACAGAGTATACATGCATCCTTCTTGCAGTGGGCCCAGATACTTGGGTGTAGCCCTGGGTGCCTCCCGGGACATAGTAATAATAATAATTTATATTTAGCTCCATCCACAAATCTTAGGTCACAAGGTGGTAGTGGTAATGAGTAACCACAGAGGCCCAAATTAAAGCCATCAGAGAGGCAGGACCATTGACATTTAAAGCAACCCTGTAATCTACACCCAGAATTCGAAATCAGAACTATCAGAAATATTTTTGGTTAGACTTAACAGGGAAAGGAAATATTCATTTGAATCCCTCAAAGAAAGGAGGTTGAACTACAAAGACTCAACCCCAGATCATAACAGACACAATGCAAAAGCCATATAGAAACTTACCAGGCATAATGAGCAAAGATAATGGCCCCAATAGTTCTACCAGTACCAACCAGCTCTATAATCTCTGGGATAACAACTTTAGAGACATCATGATGAGGATGCTTAATGAGCTCAAAGAAACAGTAGTGCAGGTACAAAAAGTTTAAGCATCAAAATGAGAGACCTATAGTCAGAAATGCAGAGCTGAAGAGTTCTGTAGGTGAAGTAAAAAGCTCAACAGAAGGCCTCGGCAGTAGAATAACAGGAGTTTGGGAAAGAATCAGTAAGCTCCAACATGGGCTGTGGAAAACTTCTAATAAAGAATAAAATATAGGGGGAGGCAGATACAGAATATTCTCTCTCATATACAGAATAAAAATAAAAACAAATGACCAACGACAATAGAACCTGGGAACTGGTCTACAGAGCTGAGCTCACCCTGGTGGGAGATGGCAGTGGGGCCAGAGGAGTAGGTTATTTGAGGGTACACTCTGGACAGCATGACATTAAAGCAGTGTATGCATGAACCCTATCATTAATATTGTTGTGAATCATGGTGCCTGAAATTTTAAAAATAGAGACTTTTATTACAAAGAAAAATTATAATAATAAATAGTAACTACAAGAGTCCTAATATATAGAAAGGCCAGAGAGATAGTACAATGTGCAGGGTTCTTGCCTTGATGTAGCTGACCAGGATTCAATCTGTGGCACCCCATATGGTTCCCCAAGCAACACCAGGAGTGATCCCTGACACCTCAGCCATAAGTATGCCCTGGGAACGACTGGGTGTGTCCCTGCTCAATGGAAAAATATATATATATACACACATATGTATGTGTGTGTATATATATATGCACACACAGAGAGAAACTTTATACACAGAGAAACTCCAATGCAGAGAAATTCTGACACTTGCTCCATTTAAAAGCAGGGAGAAATAAACCTTATATGAATCCTTATTGTTACAAATCATACAAGGAGACTTAATAGTAAAATTTCTTTTAATTTTAAATATTTAGTGAAGGTTTGAAAGCAAAAACTATAGAATATACTGCATACAAAAATTCTATTTCAATAAATTAGATGATGTGTTTTATAAATTCCAATAAACACTTCTAATATCTTATAGATACAAAAGAAGGAAAGCAGGTATAAAGTCTATGATTATATATCCTACAGAAAACTGTCAAACATAGTTATTGGACTTGAAAAGCCCTGAGAAGGGTGTCTTTTATCCTAGCCAGTAGGAAATAACTTGTTCTTCTAGAAGCAAGTTATCTGATCTGATTTTAGCCCTGCTGTTTGTTTTCAATTAGATGAAGAAATACTTCCAAATTTTTGTTTTCTAATCTTAAATCACTAAGTTCCAAGGGGAGTGCAGTATCATCTATCCCTTCTCCTTCCCATATCTAATTTTAACTATAGGTCAGTCTGATATTTCAAATCAGAAGGCAGATGCTGAATTGCATTAGTAAGAGTTTATGACACTGCAAAGGGTGGGAGGGGCCCTGATTCTTGTTGCCTTGATAGCTCTTTTCCTTCCTTCTTTTGGCTATACATGCAATGCAGTCAGTAGTTCATGAAATCTGGCTGGAAAGAGCCCTCTTGTTGGAAAGAACCTGTATGCAGGACTACTCATTCTAGTGTCCCACGGGAGGAGACAAACAAGGTTGATGCCTATCTCACCAAGACCAGCCATGGCAGCCTGTGACCAATAGTACCGATACGTCTAGCTCGGGTGTGTTAGTATCCAAAACAGGCCCATTCTTGTATCTAGCTTAGCTTTCTAGCAACAACAGGCAACTAACCTTATTGGCGTTACTTCTACAGGAGTAGAGAAGAGAGAAACGGAGTTGAGCTTGGAAACATTACTATGTGCATAAAGTTAGCCCCCAACTAACTCTTCTGTGACTCATGGTTGCTGTCCTTTTCTGTGTCTTCTTTCTTCCTAGAACACTTGAAGGATAAGTTAGAAGAATACATGGCTCGGTTTTCCAAAGTGAGGATTGTTCGCACCAAGAAAAGAGAAGGGCTAATCCGAACCCGACTCTTGGGCGCATCTATGGCCAGAGGAGAGGTCCTGACTTTCCTGGATTCCCACTGTGAGGTCAACGTGAACTGGCTGCCCCCTCTCCTCAGTGAGTACACCCCCTCCCCTGGCCTCCTGGGGGCTGGCAGGGGTGTGTGTGGGCGGATTTCTGTCCTTCACAGGGCGTGTGGATTTTGCTGTCCTCGGCTGTCAACAATGGCTAGAAACCAATTTTACATGGAATCCTTACGTTCTATCCTAACTACTGCTGAGGATAAATAGGGGCCTGGAGAGCTGAATTAAACTGAACAATTTAGATGATACCCATGTTCAGTCTAACTGAAGGTCCTAGGGTGTTTCCTCTTTCCTGACTGCATTTAGACTAAGTAAATAGCCACAGGGCAGGGGGAACACTCAAAAGGACTACTTATAACTCTGCATCTGTGTATCACTGTCATCCCGTTGTCATCGAGTTGCTCGAGCAGGCACCAGTAATGTCTCCATTATGAGACTTATTGTTACTGTTTTTGGCATATCGAATATGCCATGGAGAGCTTGCCAGGTTCTGCCGTGTGGGTGGGATACTCTCGGTAGCTTGACGGGCTCTCAGAGAGGGATGGAGGAATCGAACCCGGATTGGCCATGTGCAAGGCAAACGCCCTACCCGCTGTGATATCACTAAGAAGATTAAAACAGACACAAAGTTTAACTATTGTTTTACAACTATTATTGTTGGCATGAGGAAAGAAAATTTTCTAGGCACAGAACATACGTGAGGGGTAAACTCTCTGACATTTCTTAGAATTTTAAAAAATCAATTATGTTTCCCACTTTCCAGTCCCATTCACTACTCATATATGTATCCCATATGAGCCTAGAACCTCCCCCATTACTCGGAGTTTCCATCCAGATGAGAGATTCATGATAAGGCTAAACCACAGGGGAAAAAAAGAGAATTTCCCCATTGCACCTGAGCTCTTACACACACACAAGAATGAAAAGTTGTTCAAGTTACACCACACATGTGTGGCCCAGTGCTCAGTTTTTTTTTATTTCTCAATGAAGTTAGCTATAAAGTCCAGTAGTAAATAATAAAAACAGTATAAGCCTGAAAAAGAAAAAAAATGTAGTTACTACTAAAAAGTTCTTGGTATGAACATATTCGTTTCCTTTTCACTCTTACATACTTCACGAAATCAATTTTTCTCATAAATATATATCCCTGGTCTTGAAGCGAACTTCAGTACCAGCTGTCTGCGACAGCCGCCTCAGAAAGAATGATTTGCTATTGACTGCTGCTGCGTAGGATTCCAGCTCGAACCAGCAAAGTTCCATTAGTAAAAGATGTTGGGGAGAACAGAAATCAATTGAAACTGTATAAGATTTAAAACAGGAAACAACCAGCAACTAACCCCCTGCCACACGCTCCTACACAGAGAACTGCCTGCACATCCAAATCAACAAGAGGGTTGAGTGCTCCCCTGGCCAGCTACTCCTCTGAGCTTTTAATTAAAAGTTCCTTGTCCAAGGACAGAGCAATTAGAATTTCATCAACAACAGTGAGATTCCCTTAAACTGATTTTGACCTGTTTAGTGTCAAATACTCACCGAAGTCAGCAAAAGTCCTAACATATTTATGAACCAAAGCAATCCCTAACTGCCAATTACTGAGACTCTCATTCATACAAATCTAACGAGAGAGAGAGAGAAGGGAAAAGCAACAAATAAAGAGTAACCCACTTTTTCTCACAAAAGCATTTCATTTTCTGTACATCTGATAGATAAGAAATGATTCAAGCTCAGGATCCGCTATCTTTTTTTCCCCCTCTATCAGTGTCATGACACATCATCCAAAAATGAAAAAAAAAAAAAAAAAACCAGGCGGAGCCGGTTTCTTGGTTCATTTTTCTCCTTGGGATTATACCTGAATTTCAATTTCCCATTAAGAGTCTGTTTGTTTGATCCCTGGAAATTGAAATGTAGGCACAAGCCTTAGATGAAAAATTAGTCATGCTGCTTTCACCCTAAGCTAGTACTGCTAGATGAGAGCTGGAAAGAAATTTGAAGGGAAAGTTGACAGTTAATTTAACAGACTCATTCTCTTTGGGTCACCTTGGGACTCCTTGCTGGTCAAGAAACTTGTAAATCAACCTGATTCTGAATTTGATTGAGGAAAGTCACTGAGACCTTAATACTGAAATACCTGCAGAGGTGACAGAAAAAAAAAAATAGTTTGGACACAGCAATGATGGTCTCCTCTGTCAAAGATTTCTGTGGGGAAATACCATTCAGATAAAGATTAAACCCCACTAAAAGGCTTACCCAGGTGAAAAAACATGCTCCCAGCACCCTTTGTGGGGATTAACTTGAAATCGGTCTGGGAAGAGGAGGTCTCTCTGTCTACTAATTAGTTGAAATAAGATCTGTGTAACACCTAGGCTCTCTGCAGCCTACTGGGGCCATGTTACCTAAAATTGCAATCCTTTCCACATGCCAGTATTCTACACTCTCCTCACCCCACTTAATTTTCTTATATCATATTTATCACCTGTAATAATGCTATAGAATTTATTTAGTATATTGATCATCATTGCCTCAGTTTGGATGATAGGGACTTGTGTGAGAGAGGTTGTTATTCATAGTTGTAACACCAGAAACTTAAAAAAAATGTTACAGGTATGTAGTTTCTACTCAATAGATACTTGTTGGATCATGAGTGAGTGAATAAATAAACAAGCATTCAAGTCTGAAGGAGAGATAACTCACTGGATTCCATTGTTTTTTCCCAACCTGCATGATCAGTATTTCAAAACAGTGGTACTAAAATAGCCAAACATCATTATTTCTAAACAATGTTATGTATTTTTAAAAGATATTTCAGTAGGTCATAGGGATAGTGCAGTGGTTTTGCATGCAGTTTGCAATATCCAGCTAGCCCAGGTTTTATCCCTAGCACCCCGTATGGTCCCCTGAACATCCCAGGAGCAATTTTGACCTATATGGTGTAAGCCCAAAATCAAAACAAACAAAAAATATTTAAATGTGGCTTATTCCACAGAACATAAATCAAGATTTTCCAAACATCTCAAAAGTAGTGTTTCATCTATGTTCTGCCTGCCAGGAAGTACTAGTTCATTAGAATAACTATTGATAAAATGAAGAGTTTTAGGAATAAAATACTTCACATGTGGTTATTCTAGGTGAGCCAATAGATAAATAACATAGGCAGAATCTCCTGCCCCCACACCAGGCTGTCTTCACCAGGGCCCCTTTGGAGTGGGGCGGGTTGAGTTTCCCTCCCCACCCAGGCAGCCAAAAACCTCAGGAACTCAGCCACAGCCATGCTCAAGGTCACTCTCCACACGCTTGATTGAGCCTCACCCATGACGGAACCGACAAAAGAACCCAGGTATGCAGGACCCGGGGCTGAAATCTCCAAGCCTGCACAGATCAGGACTGGCCCTCCTCCAACCAGATCCCAGTTTTTCAGTAACTTGGCAGTCACATCCACAAACTGTCCCTGGCGCCATGTAATCCCATCAACAGGCAAGATCCAGAGACTATAAAACAAAGCACCCGGAAGAGAGCAACACAATTTTTCCTGGAGCACATGACCACAGGACCTCTTATACTCTAGCCCACTGACATACATAAAGCGGCACACATGTGTTTGCTTTTCTTATATACGGACTTAAAGGGCCCCAGAATGAAATCAACAACATTTACACACTTCCCTCTTATCATGGTGGGAAGATGCTTGCTGGTTGGGTGGATGTTTGAATATTATCTGGAATGAACTATTGTGAACTACTTTATGAAAATATAATGCATAAAAATTGCAAAATATATATAGTCCCTTGTGCTAGGTCTTAATGCCTTGCAATAATAATAACCACATGAAAAAGGAACAAACTGATACTGAAAAAGAAATCAGCTTTCTGCTATGTAAGAAACACCGTGAGCAATAGCCAAAATCTGGAAACAACCCGAGTGCCCTAAAACAGATGACTGGTTAAAGAAACTTTGGTACATCTACACAATGGAATACTATGCAACTGTTAGGAGAGATGAAGTCATGAAATTTGTTTATAAATGGATAAACATGGAGAGTATCATGCTAAGTGAAATGAGTCAGAAAGAGAGGCACAGACATAGAGAGACTGCACTCATTTGTGGAGTGTAAGGTAACATCACATAGGCTGACACCCAAGGACAGTAGATACAAGGGCCAGGAGGATTGCCCCATAGCTGGAAGACTGCTACACGAGCAGAAGGAGAAGGCAGATGGAATAGAGAAGGGATCACTAAGAAAATGATGGCTGGAGGAGCCAGTTGGGATGGGAGATGCATGCCAAAAGTAGATAATGGACCAAGCATGATAACTTCTCAGTGTCTGTGTTGCAAGCTATAATGCCCAATAGTAGAGAGAGAGTATGGGGAATATTGTTTGCTATGGAGGCAGGGGGAAGGTGGGAAAGGGGGGCTATACCCGGGATATTTGTAGTGGGAAATGTGCACTGGTGGAGGAATGGGTGTTTGACCATTGTGAGATTGTAACCCAAACATGAAAGCTTGTAACTATCTCATGGTGATTCAATAAAATTTTAAAAATGTTTTAAAAAAAGAAAGAAACACCGTGAGCTAGAAGGTCACAGGTTTTAGGATTGGACCTAAAATGAATATGGGGTTGTATCCTTTTCTTTCTCAGAGTGACCTTTGGCAAGTCATTTCACTTTTCTTATCTCAGTTTCCTCATATATAAATTGGGAGTGATAATTGCTACCTTACATAATTTCTAGGAATGCTAGAAATAACAGGAGTAAAACTCAGCATTTGCCAATGAATTGGATAGTAGCAAAACTAATAGCAGAAATATCAGGCCAGCTGAAATATTTTGGGGATATGATGAGAAAAGTGTAGAACTTTGGAGCCAGATAGATAGTACAGTGAGTGGAGCACTTGCCTTGCATATGGCCCACCAGGGTTCAATCCCCAGTGTCCCATATGTCCCCTGAGCACTGCCAGAAGTAATTCCTGAGTGTCACACATACACACACACACACACAATTCAATAGCTTTTCTATAGTCTATACCAAGGAAAATAAGACAGTAAAAAAATCTATAAGTATAAAAGCAAAGAATTCTGTATGATCTTTCAATGTGTAAGGGCATGTCCACCATCATTTCAAATTAGATGCTAAAAACGCCATGAAGTTAAATATTTATATTTTGGAACTTCCAGAAAACAGGTCACTATTTTCTCAGCAAGCTTTATCTGTATGCTTGAAGAAACACAAGGACTGTTTATACTCCACGCTTGTTGGCCAGACTATAAAATGACAGATTGGGGACAGGTCAGAGTAAAAATGTGACAGAGGTATAACTAAGTAAACTTCTGCAAGTCACTCTGGGACATAACTTTCTTAAAGGTAAGTACAACACTAATTGTGCCTAATCATTGTTCCTTCATACTAAGTCTAGCATGTAAATATAGATTCTGCAAAGTGCTCGCATGAGGATTCGAAGCCAAGCTCTGCCAGCATTCCGCCTTAAGGAGGGATCTGTAGCCTTCTCTGCTGAAAAAAAAAAAGTGACAGATGGCCCAGGCAGACATGTCATATTCTATTTTGTGCTTTCATTTTTCAGACCAAATTGCACTAAACCACAAAACCATCGTGTGCCCCATGATCGATGTCATTGACCACAATCACTTTGGGTACGAGGCACAAGCTGGGGATGCCATGCGTGGAGCCTTCGACTGGGAAATGTACTACAAGAGAATCCCCATCCCTCCGGAGCTCCAGAGGGCAGATCCCAGTGACCCATTTGAGTGAGTAGCCGAGAGGGAGGGGCAATGGAAGAGCGGGCGGGCAACTCATTCCAGAGCATCAACTTGGGGAGTCAGGAGGATCACTCTCTCCAAAGCAAAGTTCTGAAGTAGGTGTAACATTATGCAAAAATACCACAATAAAGTCACAGAAAACAATGTGGGGCAGGAAAGAGAGTACAAAGGCAAGTTACTATCCTTGCTTGTGGTTGACTTAGGTTCAATCCCCGCATTCCCATATGCCCCAGAACTTGGTCAGGAATGATCCCAGAGCTCAGAGGCAGGAATAAGTCTTGAACAAAGCTGAGTGTGGCCAAAAGTAAGTAAAAGAAAAAGAAAAATTGCAAGTTTTGCCAGGTATTTGTGTCAGTCCCTCTTAAAATTTACTAAGCATGAGAGAAGGTGGACAGATGTGAGAATCAGAAAAAAGAGAGTTAAAAAAATACATCTTTTGCTGTCCACTGTTTTCTCTTATTTTCACTACTATTATTTCTACTTTTCCATAAACAGTTATTTAAATAAGTTTTTCTCTAAGGAGGCAGTGAGGAGAGGTAGTGGTCTCAGATGCTACTGAGAGAACTTTGCTTAGAGAAGGTAAATTTACAGGGAATACTGAATGATTTTTTTTTTAATATGGGGCAGTTGGGCAAGTAAGTTTGAGCACTTCTGATTTCAATTAATTGTTTCATTTTCACTGGAGATTCATATCAAATATGAAGCAGTTCTTAACCTTGTAATCTAAATTCTGTTGGAAAATATTTTTAAAAGGGGAATCAGTATTCCTTAGCCAAAATCCCCAAATTTCAATTTTTCAACTTGGCAAAATTAGTCAAAATCATATATCCAGGACTTTTCACATAATGCTGGAAACTTATTTAAGATGTGTACATATGTATACACACCTATGTGTGTAAATATGAATTCATAATATCTATAATATCTAATGTTAGTAGACTTATTTCAAAGGTAAATCCAGTTCTTAATGTTGGCATAAGAATTGTGAATGCCAGGGAAAATAAAAACAGAACATGGATAAGACTAGAGCTGCAAAACTATAGAACCCATTAATGTTCTGTGGTCTATTAAAAAAAATTAGGCCAGAGAATTCCCAAGGCATACTATTATTATCTACTCCTCAAACTATATACTTTGGATTTCACTGAAATTATAGATATAATTTTAATTGACATATTTATCATGAAGGAATCATAGTTTCTGGTAGTATTGAGTTGTACTATTGCACTGATAAGTTTTCCCTTATTCTTGTTTTTTTGAGGGCAGTCTCCCAAGCAGTGCTCAGGAAGTTGAGGGTCTCACCAGCAATTTATGGTCAACATTGTCCGTTGTTCAACGTAAGGGCCTAGGGACACCATGCAGTTTGTGCTCTGTGGCACTAGGGATATCTAGGCCACTCCAGCTATGCCAGGTCCTCCAGGATGGCACCCATTTATGCCTGGGAACTCTATCTGTGGCACCAGGAACAGAGTCCAGGAGATATAGCTGCCATGCATGCACCCTAAATGCTGTACTATCTTCTGACCTAAATATAGTTTCTTTTTCTTTTCAATTGAGTTTCTGATACCAGAAACAAAAAAAAAAATCTGTGATTAAGGCTTTTGTACACTCTCTAAAATTTCACTTAAAATCAACACTATCTCCCCATCAGTAATATGGCACATTAAGTATGTAAAAGAGAAGTTCCTTCTTACATCCAAAAAGTGTTGAAGTGGAGTTTCTCCACCCCAGAAAACCATTATCCAGCTAACAGCTGCATGTCCTATAATCCAGGCCAATTCTTACATAATTTACCCAAGGACTGCAACAGGTTTCACAGGTGAAGGATTCAAAAATCATGATACACAAAGCACGCACACACACACATACACACACACAGAGCATATACAAACACACACTTAAGATGTTAAGATCTGGTTATAACATGTATTTGTGATTGACCAGTTACAGATATTGGAGCTGATTCCAAAGACACTTTCCTTGGGTTCATTTGCTAGAGTGGCACACCAAACTCAAGAAAATTTTGCTTAACTGATAATGCATATTGCAAAATAATACAAGAAAAGGAATATGGAAGAGATGCATGAAGTAAGGGCAGGAAAAGAGCACAGAGCTTACATTCTGAGTCTGTATGAAGGCCTTCCACTTACCCACTAGCCCAGAAACTCTCCACCCCTCTCTCTCTTCGAGAGTTTGGGGAGGTGTTATGATGCAGTCACAACGTACTTCACAACTCCTTCACCGCCATTGAACTACTCAGATGGAAGTTCCTCTCCCCTCCTGGGGTAGGAACTTGGCTCACCACTGATAGTTCCAATTTTCTCATCCCAAGATTGATTCTTCTGCAGACCATCTAAGGTATATCCCATAAGTCTCCTCATTAACCTAACAAGACTCCTCTTGATGGCGCTCCCTTTGGAAATGCCAAATATTATTTTAGGAGCTCTCGACTGGGAAAGGGTTGAAGACTACCGCGTCTCTCTCCTTCTTATTAGATATCATATCACAGACTCTAACATTTACACTCACAATGAACATTTGATAAACATTGGAACAATATTTCCTCCCATTGAAAGAGTCCAAAAAGATATCTTCCTGAGAAAGCAAGAGGGATTTCCAAAGACATTAGCCTGATAGATCCGAAGGAGAAACTGTTTCTTTTGTGGTTTGAAGCACAGTCATTAAATATCCAGAATTTCTGAAGGAATGTCTCACATGTTCAAGTTGTAGGAGAGTTTTCAAGAGGAAATAATAAAATTGTTGCTCTTCCAAGTACTTCACCCAGGATTGCAGAGCTCTTCAAAAACTATTAGTAAAAGTTTTGAAAGAAGGAGTTTCTGTGAAACCATTTTAAGTGGTATCAACTGACAGAATCTCTGGTGACCTTCCTTCCCATAAATGAACTAAATATTAGCAAAGAATCTGCTGGTGAGATTTAAAGTCAAACTGGGGTTTAAGGAAGGATGCAACAGGCCCAACACATGGTGAAACTACTATTAAATTGCAGCTAAATGTAGCAAAGGCATACCCCAGTAACTGCATTCCAGGTTGCCATAGTTTAGAGACTAGAATTCATCCACGATGGCTCTCATAGCGACTAGGTTTCAATGGCCATTCTTTCCACTGCAGTACCAGAAGTGAATAGGGCTCCCGATTTCTGCAGAAATAGACTCAAAGCTTTGAGGAGATCTCAAATGATGACACCTCTACATAAAGCTCATATTTGGGGGAAGATGAGGTGAGAAGGGAGAGAACAGATCTCCAACTGTGGTGAATGCATTATTAGGCAACTTACTGAACCACCAGGCTAATACTGTTGGTAATTTTTTAAATAGAATTACTTCTTTTCCTCTCACCTACTTATATGGATGCTGTCCTGTCAAAAATTGAATTCTTCTGGAACATATTACTGCCACTGTTGATGCGTTTTAACTCCCTCTGAGTCCTAGGAATGTGGATGCTTTAACCTTTCATAATAAATGTGGCTTGCAGGAGGTGTCTACTTTGATCTCAAAAACTGAGTTTGCCTTCGTGATTATAAAAGAATGGTTACCCAAGCGGCTATGCTCCGTGTATCAGCAATTCCATTATCTCAGCAGTCACCTGAATATGCTCATAAACAGACATGCTAATACGTGCTTCTAGTGGTACAGCTTTAACAGACATAGAATGCATGCAGAGTCTTCATCTCTTTCAGAGTCTCACAATCTAAGTGGCTGCTCCGAGGGGCATGTGGCTCCCTATGGGATAAGGGAAAGGGAGGGCTGAAAGGATAGGAAGAGAGGGACTCGAAAGTAGGATATAAATCTATTGCAAACTGCAGGATATTTCATACAACATAGATGTACAGAATATCTTTCTGTAGTAATTTTATCAAATCCCCAAAGTGACTAGTCCTAAATTCTCTGGTTTCTTCTGCCATTTTTGAATTTTCAGTAATTTACTGGGCTGGAGCGATAGCACAACAGTAGGGCATTCACCTTTCACTCGGTCGACCCATGTTCGATTCCTCCGTCTTTCTCAGAGAGCCCGGCAAGCTACCGAGAGTATCTCACCCACAAGGCAGAACCTGGCAAGCTACCCGTGGCATATTGGACATGCCAAAAACAATAACAATAAGTCTCACAATGAGAGACGTTACTGGTGCCCGCTCAAACAGATCGATGAGCAATGAGATGACAGTGACAACAGTATTTTCCAACTCTCAAATTCTATGAAATTAGTGGGCTATAAACAATAATTATAAATAAATTGAATAATTTCAAATTTTAGAGTATTATACTAGTAGGGAATACATGTATTATTTTCCAAATATTTTATATAGTCAATTATTTTTTTTTCTTTGCTTTGAAGAGGAGAAGGCTTTGGGTCTTCTTTGTGAGATTTAAGCACCCTTTGTGCTTGGGAGCTTCTCTCAGCTCTGATTAGAATTCAGGGTTGAATCTAATAATAGGGTACTACTAGGATTCAATTCTGAATCCTAATAGTGCCCTATCTCAGCAATACTCTGGGGACCATATGTGGAGCCAGGAATAGGACTGGAGTTACCTGTATGTAAGGCAAGCATCTTAACTGTTATACCATACCTCTGGCCCTAAATTCAATTTCTTAATAGAGGTTGACTTTCATGATCAAAAGTCTTCAAAATCTACCATCTTCATAACCAGGGAGTCAAGACCTTCAATGATCTAAGATGGAAAAGAAAAACTTTTAAATAATTTTGAATTGTAAGAAGACATTTGCTTCTGTGTGCCTGGGGATTTAGTTTTCAACAAATTGGTCCCAGAAATTCATAGTTCACGTTAATATATGGCAGCATAATGCCAATTGGATAACATATATATATACATATATATCATCACTGTCATCCTGTTGCTCATCGAATTGCAGGCACCAGTAACATTTCCATGTGAGATTTGTTGTTACTGTTTTTTGACATATCGAATATGCCACGGGTAACTTGCCAGACACTGTAGGGATACACGCACACACACAAACATACACACACACACACATACATATATACTGTCACTGTCACTGTCATCCCGTTGCTCATCAATTTGTTCGAGCGGGCACCAGTAACATCTCTCATTGAGAGACTTATTGTTACTGTTTTTGGCATATCCAATATGCACGGGTAGCTTGCCAGGCTCTGCCTCTCGGGCTCGATACTCTCAGTAGTTTGCCGGGCTCTCCGAGAAGGGCAGAGGAATCAACTCAGGTAGGCCGCGTGAAAGGCGAACGCCCAACCACTGTGCTATTGCTCCAGCCCCAACATATATACATATATATATAGATATACACATATATATATACACATCTTATGGGGAGTGGCAGTGAAACATTTTATTTTTCTAGTGGCTTCTACCATGATGTAATGCTTTGAGAAATTCTTATTCATGACTTCTAGGAAATTTTCTTATTCTTGCATTACTTCTAATTCGGGACCCACCAGAATGAAAGCCTTTACAATATGTCAAAGCAAGACAGAAGAAGTTCCTTTAGTCATGAAGATGGTAAGGAAGATGTTTCTTGGTTACTAACATATTCTTCAGTTTTAACTCAACATCCAAAAGTTCAGAAAGGACAGAAAAAGGAAAAAATTCCTGTCAAAATCCCCTTTAAGGTAAGCAACCTCAAGACAGCATTCAGGACAAATGACCGGCTTCTTGAACTTGTCAGAGAAATAATATTTGCTACTTCAAAAGACAGCCCATTCCATTAGACTGATTGACAGAAACCTTTTCCCTTGTGTTAAGAAAAGTCTGCCTTCCCGATCCCAAATTGTCCTGTCTCATTTCACTAACATGTTTACAAAGATAGCACAGGCTAGTTCATCCAATATATCAAATACTCAGGCCCTAACATATGAGTCTGTCAACCACAAAATAAAGTTAATTTCTAGTGAATTTGCACTACTTCCTAGAGATCATGCTTCCTTTTGCCAAGTACTCACAATCAATTCAGCAGTCTATTCAATTTTGCAGAACACTGCATTTTCCGGAATTCACCTCTGTCCTGTCTTTGAATTGTGAAGAAATTACTTTTATTCTGCCAATCTTCTTTGGATGTGCACAATTCCTTGAAGACTTTGAAAATTTAGTTTTAATCTTCATGAACAAAATTCTTATACACAATCATTAGCAAGAACTGACAGATTATTTTACCACTTATATAGAAAACCACTTTACAACTTTTATTTTTTATTGAATCATTGTGAGCTACAGTTACAAAGCTTTCATGTTTGAGTTTCAGTATACAGTAATCCAACACCTGTCCCTCCACCAGTGCACCTTTTCCACCACCAATGTCCCCAGTATCCCTCCCTATTCCTGTCCCACCCATCCCCCTCCCTCTATGGCAGACGATTTCCCTCTCACTCACTCTCTCTCTCTCTCTCTCTCTCTCTCTCTCTCTCTCTCTCTCTCTCTCTCTCTCTCTCTCTCTCTCTCTCTCTCTGCTTTGGCCATTATGGTTTGCAATACAGATACTGAGAGGCCATCATGTTTGGTCCTTTATCTACTTTCAGCACATATCTCCCATTCCGAATGATCACTCCAACATCATTGACTTAGTGATCCCTTCTCTAACCCAGCTGCCTCCTGCCCCAGCTCAGAAGGCAGGCTTCTAATTGTGGAGCAATCTTCCTGGCCCTTGTCTCTACTGTCCTTCAGTATTAGTGTCATATTATGTGCAACACTTTTTTAAAAGAAAATCTGTGTGCGTGTACATGTATGTTTGTATTTGTGTATATTAGACTATAGATCACAGTTTAAAATTCTTAAAAATCTTTTATTCTCTGAGAATCCCTATGTATATAAACACGTCAGTTTGAATTCAGTGACTCCTTTGCCAGGCATCTCAAGTTTGACATTCCAAACACCACAGTTCCCTAAGGAGCAAAATGTCAAAAGTAGAATCCTTTAGAACTGGTTCTGGGATCCAGAAGTGTGAATCATAGGCTATGCAAAAATGAATAGAAATCTAGTCTTATATTACAAAGTACTGCTTGGTTCCTGGAAGAAGAATACTTCGCAATGTCTCCAGATAATGTCTTCTTTCGTTTTTCCGAGGGACAGAGTACAGATTCCTGGAATATTACTGACTCTGTCCCCTATGCAGATGTTTGAGAAGATTTTGATGAATCATTATGTGGAAGTCAGTGATTCTTGGGGAACAAGTTTAACTGTTGTGATCAATTGAAGTTTAGAGTAGAATCAAATCAGAAAAGTAAATTATAAATAAATTCAAGCTGAAACTTTAGATACAATTCAATTTCTCATTTTTATTGAAATCTAGACAATAGACTTTTAATCTAGACAATACATTATAATGACTTAGCCCATGTTACAACTAATGAATGTACCAGAGATTGCTGATTTGTCAATGCGTGCTACCTTCTTTTATCCACACCACAGTGTGGTGAGAAAATTATAAGTTGCTAAAAGCTTAACTACTTTGATTCAGCACTGGATATGGAATTTAAGCCTTATCTTGATCTCAATCTTTATCCTTATCTCAAGTCTATAAAATAAATAATACTGTCTGATTTTCACAGAGGCAGGTACATTTTACAAAATTAAGCAATTCAGACTCAAAGACATTGAGTCATTTTCAAAAGTTTACACAGAAAATTGTAATAAGAACCTGGATCTAAGGATTTCCACCATTCTGTGGCAATTTCCTCCTCTCGTCCTATTCAGAGAAGGTATAGTCTTTAGTACTTGACTGATAATCATGTTTAAATAGAAAAAAAATTGTCAGAGAATACAATAACTTTTTCCCTAAATAGTAATGTGATATGGGCTTGCAAATGGAACATTAGAAAGCTGCAAGCAGCAATGACCTTCATCAATCCTTACAGCAAATTTTGTCTCATGACATATTCAGTGCACTGAAATAAACAAAATAACTCCAGGGTGGCCTCATGCAGATCAAATTATTCTATATGCATGGCCCAGTAGAGAGGTCTGAATAAGACTGATAGCTAACTGGCCCTCTGCTCTGAAGACTGTGGTCCAGACGTGGCCTCATCAGTGTGGAGGAAGAGGGATTTTCTCTCATTAGAGGAACAGAAACTTCATCTTACAAATATAGAGCTCAACATATTGAGAAGCAAGTCATTTGATGCTGAGAATGAACAATGAGCTATTGATTGCATTGATTGACATTCAACTTTTGATATCCCTTTTGGGTAAATTCCATTTGGGATCAAGCTGTACATACTTGGAATTTGAAAAGTGATCTTCTACTCAACTATCTTTCCACAAGAGTTCCGACCACAGATGGGTCATGCTGATCTCAATACAAATTAGCAGGACCTGGAGACATAGTATGGCAGGTATATAGCATAGTATAGCTTGCCTCACACACAGCAGACATGGGTTTTATCCCTGGCACTCTATATAGCTGGCCAACTTCACCAGGAGTAATTCCTCAGTAGAGAATGAAATTAACTCCCCATACAAAAAGGCATCAAAAATCAGATGGGCAGGTCATGTAATGCGGTTCAGAGACAATCACTGGACTAGAGCTGTTACCGACTAGATTCCATGGGACCTCAGAAGACCTCGTGGCCGCCCACCAACTAGATAGTCAGATTTCTTCGTCAAATCTCTGAATGAACGATTTGAGGCTCTTCCTGTTCCTGGAGCGAGCAGGTATCATTGGGCTGCACTAGCTCGTGACAGGGACAAATGGAGATGTTACTGGAGCCCACTCGAGCAAATTGAAGATCAACGGGATTACAAGTGATACAAGTGATACAAAAAGAGGCATTCAAAGTATAAGTAGATGTAGATAGTAAGGTGTGAAGAATAACTTTATGATTCTTCTTTCCTTAACTCTTTATATTGAATTGCTTGTCTTTCCTTTTTTGTTTTGTTTAGCCCCTTTTGGGTTACCTCTAAAGCCTGCAGTTTGGGGCCAGCAAGATAGTACAATAGATAAGATGCTTGCCTTTAATACAGCTGACCAGTGTTCAATTTCTGGTATCTCATATGGTCCCCCAAGCACCACCAGGAGTGATCAGGAACGCAGAGCCAGGAGTAAACATTGAGAACAACCAGATGTGACCCTAACACTGACTTACAGAAAATAAGAAACAGACAGTATTATTTATTTCATAGGGTTGAATCCTTTTTGTTCATATTAGTTTCTCAAGGTTAACTCAATATTATCTTACATCTTTCTGTGATCTTTGAGCAAACGTTTCCAAATTCTTTTTTTTTAATTTATTTATTTTTAATTAGAGAATCACCGTGAGGGTACAGTTACAGATTTATACACTTTTGTGCTTATACTTCCCTCATACAAAGTTTGGGAACCCATCCCTTCACCAGTGCCCATTCTCCACCACCCGTAAACCCAGTGTCCCTCCCACCCTCCCCAATCCCATCTCCCCCCCACCCCACCCTGCCACTGTGGCAAGGCATTCCCTTCTGTTTTCTCTCTCTAATTAGCTGTTGTGGTTTGCAATAAAGGTGTTGAGTGGCCGCTGTGCTCAGTCTCTAGCCCTCATTCAGCCCGCAACTCCCTTCCCCCACATGGCCTTCGACTACAATGTAGTTGGTGATCCCTTCTCTGAGTTGACCTTTCCCCGGAACGTGAGGCCAGCCTCGAAGCCATGGAGTCAACCTCCTGGTACTTATTTCTACAGTTCTTGAGTGTTAGTCTCCCACTCTGTTATTCTATATACCATAGATGAGTGCAATCTTTCTATGTCTGTCTCTCTCTTTCTGACTCATTTCACTCAGCATGAAACTTTTCATGCCCATCCACTTGACTACAAAATTCTTGACCTCCTTTTTTCTAACAGCTGCATAGTATTCCATTGTATAGATGTACCAAAGTTTCCTCAACCAGTCATCCGTTCTGGGGCATTCGGGTTTTTTCCAGATTCTGGCTATTGTAAACAGTGCTGCGATGAACATACATGTGCAGATGTTGTTTCGATTGTACTTTTTTGCCTCTCTGGGATATATTCCCAGCAGTGGTATTGCTGGGTCAAATGGGAATTCAATATCTAATTTTTTGAGAGTCGTCCAAATTGTTTTCCAGAAGGGCTGAACCAGTCGGCATTCCCACCAGCAGTGAAGAAGGGTCCCTTTCTCCCCACATCCTCTCCAACAGCGGTTGCTTTTGTTCTTTTGGATGTGTGCTAGTCTCTGTGGTGTGAGGTGGTATCTCAAAGTTGTTTTGATCTGCATCTCTCTGATGATTAGTGATGCAGAGCACTTTTTCATGTGCCTTTTGGCCATTCGTATTTCTTCCTTGGTAAAGTTTCTGTTCATTTCTTCGCCCCATTTTTTGATGGGGTTGGATGTTTTCTTCTTGTAGAGTTCAACCAGTGCTTTATATACCATTGATATCAACCCCTTATCTGATGGGTATTGTGTAAATATCCTTTCCCATTCTGTGGATAGTCTTTGTATTCTGGTCACTGTATCTCTTGTGGTGCAGAAGCTTTTTAGTTTAATGTAGTCCCATTTGTTGATCTCTGTTTTTACTAGATTGCTTAGTTCCGTGTCACCTTTGAAGATACCTTTATCTTCAATATCGTGGAGGGTTTCGCCGACCTTGTCTTCAATGTACCTTATGGTTTGTGGTCTAATGTTGAGGTCTTTAATCCATTTTGATCTGACTTTTGTGCATGGTGTCAGGTCAAGGTCTAAGCCCATTTTTTTGCATGTGGTTGTCCAGTTGTGCCAGCACCATTTGTTAAAGAGGCTTTCCTTGCTCCACTTCACATCTCTTGCTCCCTTATCAAAGATTAGATGATCATACATTTGGGGTTGTGTGTAGGGATATTCCACCCTGTTCCATTGGTCTACAGCTCTGCCTTTGTTCCAGTACCATGCTGTTTTAATTGTTACTGCTTTGTAGTAAAGTTTGAGGTTGGGGATGGTGATGCCTCCCATCATCTTTTTCCCAAGAATTGTTTTAGCTATCCTTGGACGTTTGTTATTCCATATGAATTTTAGGATTGCTTGATCCATTTATTTGAAGAATGTCATGGGTATACTTATAGGGATCGCATTGAATCTGTATAATGCTTTAGGGAGTATTGCCATTTTGACAACATTGATTCTCCCTATCCACGAGCAGGGTATATGTTTCCATTTCCTCATGTCCTCTTTGATTTCATGGAGTAGCATTATGTAGTTTTCTTTGTAAAGGTCTTTTACTTCCTTGGTTAAGCTGATTCCGAGGTACCTGATTTTCTGGGGCACGATTGTGAATGGGATTGCTTTTTTCATGTCCCTTTCCTCTGCCTCATTGTTTGCATATATGAAGGCCATGGATTTTTGGGTATTGATTTTGTAGCCTGCAACTTTACTGTATAAGTCTATTGTTTCTAAGAGTTTCTTAGTAGAGGTTTTAGGCTTCTCTAGATATAGTATCATGTCGTCTGCAAATAGTGAGAGTTTGATTTCTTCCCTTCCTATCTGGATGCCCTTAATCTCTTTTTCTTGTCTAATAGCTATCGCAAGTACTTCCAGTACTATATTGAAGAGGAGTGGTGAGAGTGGGCATCCTTGTCTTGTGCCTGATCTCAGAGGAAAGGCCCTTAGTTTTTCCCCGTTGAGGATAATGCTTGCCGTAGGCTTGTGATAGATGGCTTCGACTATCTTGAGGAAAGTTCCTCCAAACCCCATTTTGGCAAGGGTTTTCATCATGAAAGGATGTTGGATCTTGTCAAATGCTTTCTCTGCATCTATTGATATGATCATATGGTTTTTATCTTTACTTTTGTTGATATGCTGGATTATGTTGATTGATTTCCGAATGTTAAACCATCCTTGCATCCCTGGGATGAATCCCACTTGGTCGTGATGTATGATCTTCTTGATGAGTTGTTGGATCCTATTTGCTAGTATTTTGTTGAGGATCTTCGCATCGGTGTTCATCAGGGAAATTGGTCTGTAATTTTCTTTCTTAGTGGTGTCTTTGTTTGCTTTTGGTATTAGGGAGATATGTGCTTCATAGAAACTGTTTGGGAGAGTTCCTGTTTTTTCAATTTCCTGGAAAAGTTTGAGGAAAACAGGCAATAGGTCTTCTTTAAATGTTTGGAAGAATTCGCCAGTGAAACCATCTGGGCCTGGGCTTTTGTTTTTGGGGAGGTTTTTGATTACCGTTTCAATTTCCTTAACATTGATGGGTCTATTCAGGTATTCCAGGTCTTCTTTCTTCAGTGTTGGGAGATTATAGGAATCAAGGAATCCATCCATTTCTTTTAGGTTCTCCTTTTTTGTGGCGTAAAGACTTTCAAAGTAGTCTCTAATGATCTTTTGAATCTCAGTGGTTTCTGTTATGATGTCCCCCTTTTCATTTCTGATTCGATTTATTAGAGTTTTCTCTCTTTCTTTCTTTGTGAGACTTGCTAGCGGTTTATCAATCTTATTTATTTTCTCAAAGAACCAACTCTTTGTTTCATTGATCTTTCGGATTGTTTTTTTGGTTTCGATGTCATTAATTTCTGCTCTAATTTTTATTATTTCTTTCCTTCGGTCTGGTTTGGGGTCCTTTCTCTGGTCCTTTTCTAGGGTCTTGAGTCGTGAAGTCAAGCTATCTATGTGGGTCCTTTCTTCCTTCCTGAGGAATGCTTGGAGAGCTATAAATTTTCCCCTTAACACGGCTTTAGCTGCGTCCCATAGGTTTTGGTAGCTCGTGTCTTCAGTCTCATTTGTTTCTAAGTATCTTTTGATTTCTTCCTTGATTTCCTTCTTGACCCACTCATTGTTCAACATGGAATTGTTTAATTTCCAGGTGTTTGATTTGATTTTCCGTATTTGTGGGTGGTTAGCTTCTATCTTCAGCGCATCGTGGTCTGAAAAGATGGTTGATACAATTTCTATTTTTCCGATTCGATTGAGGTATGTTCTGGGGCCCAGTACATGGTCTATTTTTGAAAATGTTCCATGTGCACTGGAAAAGAATGTGTATTCTTTCTTTTTGGGGTGTAAGGCCCTGTATAGGTCTATTAGGCCTCTCTCTTCAATTTCTTCATTCAGAGTCAGTGTTTCCTTGTTGAGTTTTGTTCTTGTGGATCTATCTAGAGGTGATAAGGCCATATTGAAGTCTCCGACTACAATTGTGCTGTTAGTGATGTCCTCTTTGAAGTCTGTTAGGAGTCGTTTTAAATATTTAGCCGGTCGTTTGTTAGGAGCATATACGTTTAAGAGTGTGATTTCTTCCTGTTGTACATATCCCTTGATAAACAGAAAATGACCTTCGCTGTCCCTTTTGATCTTTTTCATCCTGAAATCTATGTTGTCGGATACCAGGATGGCCACTCCAGCTTTTTTAAGGGGGTTGTTTGCTTGGAGGATTGTTTTCCATCCTTTGACTTTGAGTCTATGTTTACTCTGTTTGTTCAGGTGTGTTTCTTGCAGGCAACAGAATGTTGGGTTTAATTTCCGGATCCATTTAGCCACTCTGTGTCTTTTGATAGGTGCATTTAGGCCATTGACATTGAGAGAGATTATTGTGATGTGGTTTTGTGTCATCTTTCTGTGGGATTTGTTGTTCTTATGGGGCTCCTCCTTGTCTTACAGTAGCCCCTTTAGACCTTCTTTCAAGATTGGTTTTGAGTCTATGAAGTTCCTGAGCTGTTGTTTATCCGAGAAATAGTGTATGGTTCCTTCGAGTTTGAGTGAGAGTTTAGCTGGATAAAGTATTCTTGGTGAGGCATTCATTTCGTTGAGTTTTTTCACTATGTCCCACCATTGTCTTCGGGCTCGGAGGGTTTCTTCTGACAGATCGGCCGTAAATCTGAGGGGTGCTCCTTTGTATGTGATTTCCCTCTTTGACCTTGCTACTTGTAGAATTGTGTCTCTATCTACAGCATCCGCCATTCTGACTATGATATGCCTTGGAGTCTTTTTATTTGGGTCTCTTTTTGCTGGCACTCTTCGGACTTCTTGTATCTGGACGCCTGCCTTGTCCAGCTCTGGGAATTTCTTAGTGATGATGTCTTTGACTATGTTTTTTTCATTGGGGTTACTTCCCTGTGGTTCTGGTACTCCAATGATTCTTATGTTGTTCCTCTTGAAGTCATCCCCCAGGGCTCTGATTCGCTCTATAGCCATTTTGAGGTCTTTGGCCATTATTTGTTGCTGTCTGTAAGCTTTCTGCAGCTCATCCTCAAGCTCGCTGATTCTGTCTTCGGCTGTAGTCATTCTGCTGTTGAGGGCATCTAGTGAGATTTTTATTTCATCTACCGATTGCTTTATTTGTGAGACTTCGGTTCGAAGGTTTGAAATTTCTGCTCTCATTTCTGCTCTCATTTCTTCCTGTATTTTCTTGGTAGACCGTTCCAGCGCTTGATTCATCTCCTCCCTTAATTTATTGGATGTCTGTTCCATAGTTGCTTGGAGTAGGTCGACTCTCCTCCATATTTCCTCTCTGAATTGTTTATCTGAGAGGTCGTAGATGTTGGGAGACTCTTTTGAGGTTTCTAGTATCTTTTGTTCTCCCTCTCTTGGTGGAGGGGATTTTCGCTGTTTCTTCATATTGTCACGGAAGTACAGAGTTGGAACCTTGTAGTTATTTATTCCTCTTCCTTTTTGTGGGAAGAAGGGGCTCCGATTGTGCTAAACTTCCCTTATTCACTGATAGCTTTTATACTGTCAGCCTAAGCTAATGGCTATTTTGCGTAAATGTTTGAGATCGCAAAAGTGAGTTTTCAAAGGAATACACAGTACGGATTGAGCTGAGGTAGCAAAGAATAACTGCGGCCGCATTAGCGTTGGCCGCTCTGAGAGGAGGCCACGCCCACTTTAGACCACGCCCACTAAGACACAGGCCACGCCCCCAGTGTCTTCCTGTTGATGGGGGGGACGTGCACAGTTACAAGCCGGTTCGGGAGACGGGGTTCGCCGGGCGAGCAGGGAGTGACATCAGAAACTCGGGAGACGCAGACGGCAGCGGGAAGTGGGGGAAAGGGAGGGCGTGGCCGAGGGATGGTCCTCGTACCTGATGGACGTGCGCAGTTACAAGCCGGTTTGGGAGACGGGGTGTGCCGGGCCAGCAGGGAGTGACTTCAGAAACTCGGGAGACAAAGACGGCAGCGGGAAGTGGGGCCTCAGGGAGTTCTTTGAAGGAATGAATTCTATCAATTGTGGCCAAAGGAGAAGGCATGGAATGGTAAAAAAAAAATAACTGCAGCCGCGTTAGCGGCCGCCGCTCCGGAAAGAGGCCACGCCCACTTTTTAGGCCACGCCCCCTGAGATGAGGACACGCCCCTAAGCAGCAGAGTGGGGATTGGTCAGGATCGGACGGCGGCAGCGGAAAGGTGCCAGGCAGGGGCTTCAGGAGAAGCCCCGAGCCGCGGCGGGCAGGGGGCGGGGAGGGGGCTTCTCTGCGCTGAGGCAGGCTCTCCAAGGGATTGCCTGTTTACCTGCAGGATGGAGATTGGTCAGGATCCGACGGCGGCGGCGGAAAGGTGCCAGGCAGGGGCCTCAGGAGAAGCCCCGAGCCGCGGCGGGCAGGGGGCGGGGAGGGGGCTTCTCCGCGCTGAGGCAGGCTCTCCAAGGGATTGCCTGTTTACCTGCAGGATGGAGATTGGTCAGGATCCGACGGCGGCGGCGGAAAGGTGCCAGGCAGGGGCTTCAGGAGAAGCCCCGAGCCGCGGCGGGCAGGGGGCGGGGAGGGGGCCCGTTTCCAAATTCTTGCTCCCTCTTTCCTCAGTCAACTGATGCATACAAACAACCAGAATTAACTGCCATCTTCTTGCCTCCAATCAAAATATTTTCTGTGTATTTTGAAGTGATAGTTTCAATGTTTGGAGGATATTGAGATATTTTTTTAAAGATACCTTGATTATTTATTCTAGCAATGAGTTACTTTAAGAAAACTGGAATAGAACTTGAGCTCTGCAAAACCTTAACCCCAGATCTTCCCTGAAACTTTCCAGAAGTATCTCAATTAATTTTACTGAATAACCTACTTCATTAAGGCTATGGAGCAGGTTATATAAAATCTTACACATGTCTAGTGTTTCACAATACGTAAACTGCCTCACCACATCTAATAATTGACCCCATGTAGTTTTCTTTTGGTGGAGATAAATCTATTGATATATTTTTCCAATATTTTAAATATTGGAAAATATTTAGAGAAATATAGAAATCATATAGCTAATAAGAGACAAAATCAGGTCTCAAATCAATGCTTCTTTCATTCATTCAGATTTTAAATCTTAGGTTTAATCAATAATCTCACAGGATTAAAGAAAACCAATACTTTCTTTTATTCATTCAGACTTTAAATCCCTGAGCCAATCAATACTTTCCTTTGCTCTTCTTTGAAGAGAAACTTAGGCACCCCTTAAGTGAAGTCACTGTGTCAATTAATATTTTATAGTGAATATATCTGTAACAAAAACAGGAAAGAAAAGACAACAGATTGCCTCATTGCCTGTACTGGTGTTCTTATCAGAGCTGATAGGTTGAAAATGTCAGCTTTCAATTTCTTCCTAATGAAGGAAAATGTCACCAATGTCAGTTTCTGGTCTGTTTATAACAAGATCTAATTCAATATTTGACAATGGCAAAAGGACAGAATGTGTAGGGGGGAAATACTGTCAAATTTCTAAACGGTTGTCCTAATCTACACAGAGTGAGAGTCAGGGAATAGAACTGGCTCAAGGTCTTAGAAACTAATCAAAACTTTGAGTAAAATCAATTTCCCTTGAAAAGTCAAGAATAAAATCCCACTGAAACCTTTTTAATGCCACGTAAAATGCTCTGACATAGGTAAAAGTGTTCAAAGTAAACATATAAATAATCAGTTTCCTCTTTGAGCACACCACCCACCTTTTTGCTCGCCCGGTTAGCCCTTCTGCTGCTCGAGTCTCAGTTTTCTGAGGACTCCCCATCAGACAAACAACTCCCACCAAGGGATTGGGATAACACTCACGTCAAGAGCGTTCTTGCCGCCCTCTGGCAGAGGAAATGGTCTTCGCTCTTCCTATTATTTCCCCTCTTGGAGGCATGCAGATTACCATGTGAATTAAGTAAGTGAATTTTTGGATTAGCAGATGCTGCTGTCATTCTGGTGCTTCCCTAATTTTTTTCATTTTTTAATTTGAGATTTTGGGGGACCTGGGGGGGCTCTGCTTTTAATGGGGTTTCTTTACCAGGTGTTAGAATTTTGAACCCTGTCGGTGCCCCCACCCCACTTACAGGGTCACTCGTGACTCAGATCTGGTGTGTTATGTGGTTTGGAAAGGGGGTGGGACCTAGTCCTCCATCCTGAAGGAGATTTCTGTCTCTGCTCTTCTTTCCGCAACCCTTATCAAGACATGTGTTCTAGCTATTCCCTCTTCTTGGTTTTCCAGTAGCTTCTTCTACTTTCTGACCAACTAAAAAAAAAGTTCAAAGTATTTACTAATAGGGCCAAAGATAATAGTACAGAGGTTAAGATACTTACCTTGCATGCTAGGGACCTAGTTCAAATCCCAGCATCACATATGGTTTACAAGCATCAGTAGGTGATCCCTGAGCACAGCTGTGTCCCAAAATCCACCCCACCCGCAAATATTTGCTAGGAAAGACAGAACAGGGATTAATCATTTGCTCTACACGAGGCCAGCTGCAGTCTGGTTCATGGTGCTGACCACTTCCAGGACTGATTCCTAAGCGCACAGCCAAGAATACCTGATCAGGTGCTACCTGATCCCCCATCATAATTTTAAATAATAATAATAAAAACTACATGAACTATTTCCTAGACACACAATGGAAATACAGGACCCAGTATCCACATTAGGAATTTGCAGGCTTTCTTTTTTTTGACCTCTGGAAAAGAAAGTACTCTAAAGACATTGAAATGCATATATTATCACAAATTAATGAGAATACAATAACAGGATTATGTAATTATAATTTCAGAAAATCATAATTGATGTTGTTTCAGCAGCAGAATTTTTTTATTAAAGTGCCATGATTTTCGAAGGTATTCAGCATTAAGTTTTAAACATAAAACTACAGCACATACCACCGATGCCAACTTCCGGTGTCAGTTTCCCTCCATCAGTGTTCCCAGGTTGTCTCCCATATCCTCTCCCCCAACGACCCTCCCTGCCCCACCTGCCTTCTTGATAGGCACCTTTCTAAGTTCAGTTGTTAAAGTTTGGGTCTCTTGATTGCAGTGTGTGATGTGGCTATTTGACCGCCATTCCTTACCACCTTTGTACCAGACTCTTCATTACTTTTCATCTGCCTTTTCTCCCCAATTCTCCACTCTTTCTTTCTTTTCCTCCTTATACTTCAGAGCCAAGTTTGATCTGGGCATCCCTCCTTTAAAACTCTGCATTCCCTCACTCCGATAGTCTAACTAACAGAATTTCATCTTGCTGATGAATACCTTTGTTTCTTTGCATCTAAAAATCTAAGTAAGAAACAAGCCCAGAAACTTTTTTTTCAGAAACTTTTTGTTCCTTTCACCTATATATAATTTATCTTGGATTGATAATTATTTTTTAGTGTTTGGCGCCACACCCAGTAATGCTCAGGGGTTACTCCTGGCTCTGTACTCAGGAATTAACTTGGTGATGCATGGGAGACCATGTGGAATGCTAGGGATTAAACCCAGGTCAGCTACATGTAAGGAAAACACCCTACCAATGTTACTATCACTCTAGCCTCATGGTCTGATATTTTCTTCGAGTTTTATTAAGTTCATTGGATGATAGGGATAACTTAATAAAGTCTGATAACCCTAAGGAAATCTTATTCTGAAAAGTAGCCTGAATCTAAAAAAATACTGTCATTCTTAGAGGCTGAAACAACTCAAATACACAATCTCTAATAAATATGTGTATCTAGAAGTTAAATGCAATCAAATAAATTCCACACAGATCTTTATTCTTTACCAAGGTCACATTAGTATTGCAAATAGTTTTACCTTACTAAGAAAACGCCATGAATAAAATATACCAAAAGAAATTCATTAAAAAGTTATATATTGCATATACAAAGTAGATGAGTTTTAAAAATCTATGTGGTGTGCATGTGTGTGTCTCTGTGTGTCTCTGTGTGTGTCTGTGTATGTGTGTGTGTGATATTGTCTGGTGTCAGAGGACATATATATATCCTGGGCTTAAATTTTCTCACCGGAAGCAATATATGAGAATAAGCGGTGGTAAAACACAACTGAGAAATGAAATCTTTTAACAGGTCCTATGCTTTTAATTTAGAATTATTGTAGAAACCTAACCCGGAATAACATTCCTGCTGCCTAGAAGCTAAAATGAATTGAAGAGTCAAACACGCAGGTTCTTCAAGCTATTATTTGTGTTACACTGCCACCTGCTGGAAAGAGAAGTAAATCATTTTCAGAGAAAGCATTTCAAAGGTCAAAATTCTCACGTTTTGCAAAAGGCGGTGGAGATTTTTGTATTAGAAAATAATGAACACTGCATATCGAGGAAAATAACTTCCATGCTGAATATCTAAAGAGTCTCAAGTTGAAGAAGACAAAACTAAATTCTGACTGTAGAATCATCAAACAGTCACATTGCGGCATTATTTGTGGGTGATTTGCGGTAGTGAGGAATTTCTCTACTATCTCCTTTTGTGGAGATTTGCTTCAGAGTCAGCAAAAAGACAAACCCCAGAGAATCATAAGAGAAGAACAGGGAGGAAGGTGGAAACACTGGGCTGGCTAGAAAATAAAACTAAGAATGAAAAGAAAACTGGGCTGGGCCCCTGAGTGGGCATTCCCTGTGCCTGGCTGAGGCGCAGATGGAAAGTCCTGAGGGAGAATCTGAGTGAAAGAGCTGAAATTGTGCCTTGTGGAACTGAAAGGTGTGGCATTAAGTGAAATAAGTCAGGAGCAGAAGCGCAGATGCTGGGTGACCCCCACCCCCTTAGATTAAAGACTAAAGAAAAGGGTAGACAATGGCCGAAGATAACAAAGCCTTGGACTGTGACCACAGAACAAGGTGACTGTAGGGCTTGGGTGGAGGGTTGGATGGTCATGAGAGATAGGGCAGACTTGAGGTGACAGAAGGACAGTGGTAGAGGGGTTTCGGCACTTTGCAGATGGCACCTGTAGTAACCTTTGACCACCCAAAGCGTAAATAGTCATTCACACTCTCACAGAACATGTTACCTCAATGCAAACACCCGCTTCCAGTAGCACCTGAGTGAGCTGCAGTGAAGCCATGCGTCTGTTCTCTCCTCTCCACCTGCTGATGAAGAGGCACAGACAGCCACTACTCACGGATCCATACAGAGTGAATGCATGTCTATAGTGCATTCATGCCCTCCACTCAAAGTGAAAGCAGAGCACATAGTTGGTGAAATAAAAGCCAAAATGATGGGGGCTGCGGTTTGGAAGATTTGGACCAGCCTGGAAAAGATCAGCACAAAAGGAAAGACAAAAGCAGAACAAGAAGGGGGGATAGAGAGGGCGAAAGAGAGGAAGAGAGAGAGGGAGAGGGAGGGAAGGAGTGACGGAGGGAGGGAGGAATAAATGGTATTCAAGGGGAAAGGAAGCAAGTGTACAAGCAAAAGGAGCATGAGCTAGCAGCTCTGAGGCTGTCATGAAGGCGTAGGGACTGTCACAGCCGTCCTGGTCCTCTGCACAACCAGAGTGCAAGAGAAAATCATAAAAAATCTCTTTACTTCTCTAGGCATCTCTGTCAAACACAAGAGCGTTGACCTTGTGATTACTAAGGTCCAAAGCCACCACATCTGGGTGCAAATCTGAGTGCCAGCAAAACATCCCCGGGCTGGTAAGACTGCCTTTCAAGTGCAGGTTGACCTCTGAGGAAGGAAGTGCATATGGTCGCTCGGTTAATATCCCATCTCCCAAACTTTAGAACCCCCAAGAGCAGGCCAGAGATTCCAAAATGACTAATCATAATTACGAGGGCTCTGTCCTTCACTGAGCCTCCTCTAA